>NC_035171.2:1492226-1792226 GCF_001659605.2 Manihot esculenta | reverse complement strand
ATTTTCCAAGGCTCAACATAGTTCTTTAATTTGTGATATTTGTGAGCATGCTAAGCATACAAGAACCTCTTATCCCTCCAATAATAGTAGGAGTATGATGCCTTTTGTGACCACCCATTCTGACATTTGGAGACCTACTCAAACTATCTGGTAATCGATGATTTGTTACTTTTATTGATTGCTGCACTCATATGATTTGGGTTTATTTGATAAAGGAAAAGGGTGATGTGTTTTCTTGCTTTCAATCTTTTCACAGAATGGTTTGTACTCAATTTGATTTTAAAAATAAAAGTTTTGAGAATTGATAATGGCACAGAGTATGGACGCTTTTTTACTTACCTGGAGTGCAATGAGATACTTCATCAAATTAGTTGTCCTTATACTAGTGTTCAAAATAGTATTGCTGAAAGAAAAAATAGGCATCTGTTGGAAGTAGCTCTATTTATCCTTTTCACCATGAACCTTCCAAAAACCTATTGGAGAGATGCAGTTTTAGCCGCAGTTTATCTCATTAATAGAATGCCTTAAAGCTCTTGCGTTTAAAAGCCCTTTAGAGGTGCTACAAGGGAAAAATGCTATACTGTTCCACCAAAGGTGCTGTTTGGATGTACGTGTTTTGTTCATATTAGGACAGATGGGAATCTTGATTCGAGGGCTCTTAAATGTGTATTTGTTCGTTACTCTCCTACACAAAAGGATTACAAGTGTTACCTCCCTCCATCTCGAAAATACTTTGTCAGTATGGATATCACATTTAAAGAGATTGAACCTTACTCAGTACTACTCCATCACCTGTTCAGGGGGAGAACAATGAGAGAGAAGAGGTTATTCCTAGTCTTATAACTGTAGAGCGTTTTACTTTAGAGGAGATTATTATACAGGAGGAGATAATGATGATCATGAAAAGTTAATAATTGGACGTTTGGATAAACCAGATTTAAGGAGATACTCAAGAAGAGACACAACAGAAGCAGAAAAAGTCATTTTGTTGTCTACTCAGTATCATGAATCTTCCTTTTCCCTATCTGATGTTTGGTGAGTCATTCTAAACATTGAGCCCATTGATGATCTAGATAAATCAATTACTCAAAAAAAAAAAGGAGTTAGATCTTGCACAAAGTATTTTATTTATAACTCCCTTATGATTCTTTATCTCTATCGTATAGTCTTTGTCTTGTCTATTTTCTCTGTATTTATTCCATGAGATTGGAAGAAAGCTCTCAAAGATTCAAATTGGAAGGGGGCAATGATTGAAGTAATGAAAGCCTTGTATGGTAACCATACTCTATTTATCAAGAGGAAAATTACTCTTCTCATAGTCTATGTTGATGACACAGTAATGACAGATGATTACACTGACACTGAGAGATGACTCGGCTGAAAAAGTTTTTGGTTTAGGAGTTCAAAATTAAAAATTTTGGAAAAGTTCAATATTTTCCGGGAATGAGGTTGCCAAATCAAAGAAGGGAATTTTTATTTCTTAGAGAAAATATGTTCTAGATTTTTTGGAATAAACTGGTATGTTAGGCTGCAAACCAGCTGAAACTCCCATTGAGAGCGATCACAAACTACAAGCAGGGATTTGTGAATTTGTGGATATTGGCATATCAGAGGTTGATAGGCAGACTGATTTATCTTTCGTATACTCGACCAAACATAGCATATGCAGTCAGCTTAGTCAGTCGTTTACCTCCTATTCTCTAAATATGGTCATCTCTACATACACGCATTCACAGTTACAGATTGGTTTGGATCCCTTGATGATAAGAGGTCGACTAATAGTTACTGCACACTTGTTGGAGGAAACTTTGTCATTTGGAGAAGCAAAAAGTAAAGTGTTGTTGCTCGATCAAGTGCTGAGGCGGAGTATAGAGCGATGACACAAGGTGTTTGTGGACTCCTATGGTTGCAGAGATTATTGGAGGAATTGAAACTGATGGAGAGGAACAAACTTCTCTTATGCTGTGACAACAAAGCTGCCATTAGTATGGCTCATAATTCGGTTCAACATAACCAAACAAAGCACATAGAGATTACTGATTCTTTGTTAAAGAGAAGTTAATAAATGGTGACCTGAGATTAAATTATATGACTTCCGATGAACAGCTAGCTAATGTGTTTACTAAAGAGTTTCGCAATAAGGTCCATGACACTTTGCTAACTAAGGTGGGCATGTGTGATATTTATGCATCAACTTGAGGGGAGTGTTGACCAACATAAAAGGTTTCTAATTAGGAGGATTCAGATCTTTGGGATCCTAATTAGGTTTGATATTCTTTGTGTATAAATATTCAAATCTTATAAAAATCAATTCAATTTGGAATAGAATAAAAAATTCCTCCCAAAATTCTTTACTTTTAAATGGTCTAATCTCCTTCACAACTGTTTCACTTATGAGAGTAAAATAGATGACTTTTACTCTATAGTTTAGCAGATGATTTTTGCATGTTATTCAGATACAATTTATTGAAACATTGTAGGTTTCTTTGCTCTAACTTGTTCAGTCTTGTTCTTTTATTTTTGCCTCAGAGAAGCTACTAGTGCTTTTACGAGATGGCCGAAAGCTCCTGGGAATACTACGTTCTTTTGATCAATTTGGTGTGTTTTTCATTTTCTCACTGTTTACGGTTTTACGTACTGCTGAACTCCTTCAAATCCTGAAAATAAATAAACATTTTTAATATGCAGCCAATGCTGTTCTCGAGGGTGCATGTGAAAGAGTTATCGTCGGTGACCTCTATTGTGATATCCCTTTAGGTCTATATGTTATTCGAGGCGAGAATGTTGTTTTAATTGGAGAGCTGGTATGAAGTGATTGAATTGCTTGATTGTTGCCATCACATTCTTTTAGTTTCTTGTTTATTTAGTATTATCTTAAAATTTTCATTGTTCTGCATTAGGATTTGGAGAGGGAGGAACTTCCTCCACACATGACTCGTGTTTCAGCAGCCGAAATTAGAAGGGTAAGTGGTATTGCTGTTCCCCTTGTTTCATTAACTAAGCTTTCCTGTTATTGTTTGAAGGTTTTGTGATGCTTCAATAATTCATTATCACACACTCGCTGTATTGATAACTCTCATTGGTTACTTTGTTTCCTGGTGTACAATCCATAAATAATTTTTAGTAGTTTTTAGTTATTAGCGAAGACTAGACATGCAAATGGTTCTTGTAGTTTGACATATCTGTGTGGACAAAGTTTCTAGACACAGCAACTCCCTGAAAGTGTACTCCATTATGTGGCGTTGTGAACATATGTGTGTGCATAAGGACGTTCTTGTGCATATTGAATATGGATCTTAACTTTAAAATGTTGCTGTTATTGTGCGGATTTAATAGAGCAGAACGTTAATATGGTGCTTCTTGTAATGTAAGGATAAGTTTCAAATAGAAATCATGCTTTGTCCTTGTATATTTAAGTTAATGAAGTCGAATTGTTTACTGGAATCCAAGTGTCCTCACATGTGCAGCCATGCATGTCAAGCTGATTGTTATTTCAAAGATGTACAAAAAATAGTGACTTTTTTTTTGTCTATAGCGTGCTAAATTTTAATCTTAATCTTATTCTGTCTTGGTTCTATATTTTTCTTCAGCAGATTATTTGTTGGCTTAGTTAGTTCTGTAAGGAAAAGAGAGTAAGATGTTTTGTTATTATGAGTTGTTTCCAAGGAGAAGTCTTGTATTGTCTTACTTGTCTCTTTAGTGCTATTCCACACTCTTACTTTCTTATCACATCATAGTCAAAGTCAGAATGAGTTTACGGAACGATAAAAGTAAAATTTGCTCTTAATAGTATTTGTTGAACTTTTTTTTGGGATGAAGTTGATTTTTAAATCTGTACTATTGCTGTTCCTTTTGCGGTTATAATTGCAATAAAATAAGGGCATATTAATATTTTGAGGATAAGTGGTTCTATAAATTATTGGTGGAAACAGACATTTATTAGCTCCGCTTGTGAAATTATCAGGTCTATTTTGGACATTATCAAGTTGTCTGGACTCTGGCCTTGTGATGTTTCCAACTACTCCAAGCCAGACTTCGGTTTGAAACGCTAATTTGCTGGGTTTTGCTATTATGTCACACCATCACTTTTTTTAAACTTTATGTTTTAATTAAATTGGTTTCAGCTTCAATCATTGGGAAAATTTTTGGATGGTTCACTTGTACTGGTTAGGTGAAACAAATTTTAGCAGCTTGATAGCTTCTGAGTTGGCTGTGTTCCATTTTTGTTCTTTTAGAATCAGATAACATCACTTATTGTCATTACCACTACCAGTCACTTGGTGGAAACCTGCTATAGTTGATAAATAATTATTAATCTGCTACAACAAAAGGCATTTTAATCCAACGCTTTGTCATGAAAGAACAAGCTGTTTTGTTCGCAAGTATCCCTGTTTCTGCCGAGTATGATTTGGTTATGGTTATGAATCAATTCCCCTAATTAGCTTGGCTATGTGCTCCAAACCTCAGTGGGAGCATTTCATATGCAAATTCAAGCAAAAACTGTCTTGATTTGTTCTCAGATCAGCCTTTTTAAGGAAAAAGGATGACACTAAAGGACCCGCAGCATTAGTTTGTTGCAACAATGACAGTTGAATATGCTGTTCATTCAAAAATTTAACCATATTGTGGAATTAAGATGTAGAAATAGAATACATGAAGGTAACTTATATTTCTGTGCGAAAGAAGGTGCTATATTTAACAAAGGGAAAATGTTTATCTAAGGGCTTTTGCCCAATTTCTGTGTATGGTTTGCCCTTTTCTGCTTGTCAAAGATGCATATATTTTAGTGGAGTTTAACTTTGTGAACATGCTTTCTTATGGAGACGAGCATAAAGCTCCGGTGGTTACTTTTTCAGGCACAAAAAGCTGAAAGGGAGGCTACAGATCTAAAAGGTACAATGAGGAGGAGAATGGAGTTCCTTGATTTGGATTAGTTCATAACCTGCAACCGAAGGTATATGGATCCGCACATATTTTTAGCGGTTAGCTGTGGGGACATGACAAGGTTGGATGCTCTGCCTGTTTCTCTAAAATTCATGTAACATTTTTCAAAAGAAATGTATTTGACAAATTTAGTCAGTGCTGGCTAGTTCTGGGAATTTCAATTTTGGATGGGGGGTGGGGGCAGTAGTTTAATTTTTCATTTTCTGTGTTCACATTGTATTGAATATTTTCAGTTGTTTCTGTACTATCAAGAAAAATTAGAATGGCACCCGGTGGTACGCGTTATTAAAATTTTCTTTTCTGTTTGATGGTCTTGGAATTGCATTGCACTTTTCAGTACAAGAAAGAAAATGGTTAAACATTTTACAGGGATGGATTGGCTGCCTCTGATGTCCAATCAACATTTTGTCATGAGTTTAGGGAAAATATATATTGTCTTAGCCTCTAATTTTTTAGGGTCAGTTTTGGGCATTTGGAAAATGTTTTTTGGTCAAAAAAGTTATATTAGTTTGTACACGTTTTGAAAATTTTATTAAGATTTTTATATATAAATTTATTAATATATTTTATTATTTAAATTAAAAAATAAAAATAAATTATTTTGTTGATAAATATATTTTTATAATTTTTTTAAATATAAATTATTTTTCATAAATAAATGGAGTTTTAAATTATTTTTTTAAAGATTATTTAGACATAAAACTAAGTTGAATATAAATTGTTTTTTATTCTAATGGAAGTATATATATAACTATTTAGAAGTAAATCTGTAAATGTTAGTATTTAGATTTAATTATTATAAATTTGACTAGAGTTATAAGTCAACAAATATATTACTAACTACTTTATATTTTATAATAATTTAAGTAATTATATTTTATAAAATAATAAAAAGTTTTGATATACTTCTAACAATAATTAAATTTAAAACTTAAATAGTGATTAGATTTGATTAAATTAAATTAATTAAAGTTAAAGATCTGTAACCAGTACCAGTTTTATAAAATTAATAAATCAGATTGCCTTAGTTTATAAAAACTATATCATTTGGTTGCAAAATTTAAGAAAATATAAAATAAAATAAAATAAAATAAAAACTTTTTTTCCTTAGAATTTTCGTTGAATCGTAGAGTTTCTAATATTTTTTTTATGAGTTTTGTACAAAATATTTTTATGTAATTGAATCAGATTGATTGGAACCTACCAAAATACCGAACCGTGAATTAGCTTCCAAACGGCCTCCGTTTTTACAGACATTGGTCTTAGTAGATGGGTGTGCTAAATAATAATAATTTAATTTCTCCATCAGAGAAGGAGAGAGAAGGAACGGCGTACAGCCATTTTCTTATTAGTCTAAATATTACCCATAAAATAATAAAAGCCGACAGCTTTCACCTTATCCAATACGATTGTATACACAGAGTCCATTCTCTTACATCAATCACAACCACACATCATTTCCCCATCTGTGTTGAACCTAAAAGTCGATTCATCACACGGTTTTAGGCTTCCACTTCCTCACCAACACCCAGTTCTTCTTATAGGCTGTCATATACAGAAACCCAAAAGTTACTAGTCACTGCTGTTGATCATTCGCTGTTCGAAGCTCCACTAGTTTCACTTTGGCTTTAGACTCTGCCTCCCAACAGCAAGATCTCAACTAGCAGATCCAAATCACTGAAACCTACACACACTGACCTCTCTCTCTCTCTCTCTCTCTCTCTCTGTGCTTCCCTGAAGTAATGTCAGTTATATCTGTTACATGCTGTGTGTTACTCTTTCTGAGCTTTATTGTTGAAGGCTCAGTTCATGAGTACAAAGGAGAAAGATTTGCGGCTAGAGGCAATGCCTTTGTTGTTCATGGAGGCAGTGAAGGGATTTACTCTTCCAAACCTGGAAATTTCAATGAGAGCAGTGTCATCCCTGCTGATGGCGATTCTTGTATACGGTAATCATTAATATTCTCTGTGTAATTAATTCACTGTGAGTTTACGCATCTGGGTCTGGCTCTATAACATGATTTAGATCTCCTGGTTTTGCGGGTAGCAATTGAATTTGCCTCTCTTGCTCTTGGTCCGAAATTTTGAATAATTATTTTGGTTCTTTGTGTGGATGATAATGTGCATAAGTAGAACAGAGCTTGGTTTTTGGACAACTCTGGGTCTCGCCCAAAGTCGCTATTTTGTTCTATTAATCCATTACTGGTACTCTATTCTGGGTCGAATTCGATAATTGAAGTTGATAATTCATTTGATATCAAGTAATTCTTTTTCAGATTAGTTTTGGTTAAATGATAAACATTGACGAAACGATTTTGAAGTTTGAACTGTTATTTTCAACTTCTAATTCTGTGAAATGGATTCCCCTTTTACCTGTATGTTTATCGTCTTGGTCCCTTAAATATCATTTACGCTTTGATTCATTCCGTGAGAAAAGAATTCAAATAAACTAATGGCGATTCTTGTATACGGTAATCATTAATATTCTCTGTGTAATTAATTCACTGTGAGTTTACGCATCTGGGTCTGGCTCTATAACATGATTTAGATCTCCTGGTTTTGCGGGTAGCAATTGAATTTGCCTCTCTTGCTCTTGGTCCGAAATTTTGAATAATTATTTTGGTTCTTTGTGTGGATGATAATGTGCATAAGTAGAACAGAGCTTGGTTTTTGGACAACTCTGGGTCTCGCCCAAAGTCGCTATTTTGTTCTATTAATCCATTACTGGTACTCTATTCTGGGTCGAATTCGATAATTGAAGTTGATAATTCATTTGATATCAAGTAATTCTTTTTCAGATTAGTTTTGGTTAAATGATAAACATTGACGAAACGATTTTGAAGTTTGAACTGTTATTTTCAACTTCTAATTCTGTGAAATGGATTCCCCTTTTACCTGTATGTTTATCGTCTTGGTCCCTTAAATATCATTTACGCTTTGATTCATTCCGTGAGAAAAGAATTCAAATAAACTAAGGACGGAAGAAAATGAAAATTTTGTAAGTTTAAAAAAATGAATTCTTTCATTCCAAACAAAAAAAAAATTGATAGAAAAGAAAAGAGTTGAATTGAATTCTTTGATTCCAAGCAAGGGGAGTGTAGGAATTTGTTTCATTGGTAGACCTGTGTGTTCCAGCTTTTTTAATTTTATTTGGTTTTATGACTATTGTACTACGGTCTTTTCTGATCAGTTTTGAAAAGATTGTGTTCCGGAGACCTGAGGAATCTTCTAACTTTACCTCGAGATTAGTCCAAGCTATTGTTTTTGAGGTAGAAGATAGAGAGACAATTGGGGGTTCAGCCTATGGGGGTCAAAGAGCCATCTGCTGCACTGCAGATCTTGCTAAACTGGGTGCATGCACGGAAGGAGAAATCATTCACCACCCATCAACAAAGGATCCTAGCTGGCCTCATGTCTTTGGTGTTTCATTCAATGCATATGAGCTAGTTGCAACATTACCTTCAAGATCAATACAGGTTACTAAAACTGGGATGTACAATTTATATTTCATGCATTGTGACCCCAATCTTAAAGGTGTAGTTGTAGAAGGAAAAACTATATGGAAAAATCCTACTGGCTATTTACCCGGTAGAATGGCTCCACTGATGAATTTCTATGGGTTCATGTCCCTTTCTTTTGTTATACTTGGAGTGTTTTGGTTCTATCAGTACGCAAGATATTGGAAAGGAGTTTTTCCATTGCTTAATTGCATAACACTGGTGATAACACTGGGCATGTTTGAGATGGCTCTCTGGTATTTTGATTATGCTGAATTCAATGAAACTGGAGTTAGGCCAACTGGCATCACTATCTGGGCAGTCACTTTTGGTACAGTTAAACGTACAGTTGCACGTCTCATAATTCTCATGGTATCAATGGGTTATGGTGTGGTGAGACCTACCCTAGGTGGCCTTACATCAAAGGTGATCATGCTTGGAGTTACATTTTTTCTGGCCTCTGAAGTGCTTGAATTGGTAGAGAATGTGGGTGCTATCAGTGATCTTTCAGGGAAGGCAAGACTTTTTCTGGTGCTTCCCGTGGCTCTCTTGGATGCTTTCTTCATTATTTGGATATTCAAGTCCCTTTCTGCTACTTTAAATAAGCTTCAGGTAATCGGTTTGCCGTACTTAGTAATGTTTAATCTGTATTTATATCTTATCATTTGGTCTCTCTAATGGATTTCTTTATTCCTGTGAATACCTTTATGATACATGTGCTCGTAAGTGCAATATTTGAAACTGGACAGCATTTCACTTTTGTGGAGGGGTGTGTGAATGAAGTTTGGTGTTAATTAGTAAATAATAAGCTCACCTCTTGCATTATGTTTAGAAACTACTTGTGATATTGTTGTGACTGTTCTTAATAGAAAGTGAGCTTTCAACTGCTCATTGGATTGCTTAGTCAATTCAGTTAGGGCTGTTTAGTTAATTCAATTAGGGCTGTTGTGTTGAGTGGTTATTAGCTCAGTAGCTTTCAAGTGTATAAGTACCAATCTTGTAGAGGGACTATTCTTTCATTCAATTGAGAAATAAAATCAATTCTCTTTCCCCTCTCATCCTCTCTCTCCCTCTCTGTCTCTGTCTCTGTCTCTCTCTCTCTTCTCTCTTTCTATTCTGTTTCACTTCAAGAGTAACTGCCACTCTCGGATCAGGGAGCTGGTAACTGAGTCAGGTTCATGAGCAAGAGCCTGAATGGCATTTATCAGATGGTCTGATTATCTGATAAAACTTGCTCTTTAGATCTGGATAGGATTTTGTATAGGTACGACTTAAACAGACCTGGGTTTTGTGATAATAGGATGAATTAAAATATCAAAGCCAACTGCATTAGTTAGATCTGCAACTGCTTGATACAAAGTGCAAACTTATGTAGAATTTGAATTTTGAATAACACAGTTGAAGAGAACTTTTGTGTGCAGACTTAGAGGTAGCCATCTGTTTGAAAACATGTGGGTCCGACTCCTCAAAACTCATGTGACATGTCCAAGGCTGTGGTCCTCAACTCTCAGCTTATGTATGGATCTGGAAGACAACACTCTTGATCATTAAGCAAAATTGTTAGAGAATCCCCAATGCTATTGATTTTGGAATTTGGTGTAACTTTGTGTTCAGAATGCTTCAAATTTAAAACGGTATTTATATCTGATTTAAAATTCAAAAAGAAAAAAAAATATTTAAAAAAATCCCAACAGGAAGTAGAGACTTGCACCTGATAATGGATCTTCCTCACCTTGACCATACAACAGGAAGAGAAATTCTTATACACTAATATCTTTGATAGCTCCAATGGTTAATAAGCAGGAAAAAATTTTTAAAGAACAAGAGAATCTTCAATGTTGTTCGCTAAGACGCTAACAACCACTGAGCTAACTAAAGGCTAACATTTTATGGTCAAGAGGAGCAAGGTTTTAGTTGCTGGAACCGTGTTTTTTAGTACACTAAAACAAGGTGAATGGATTAGTTTTATTTTAGAAACTTGTAACAGCGAAGAAAATTGTAATGCTACTTTTCTTTTCTTTTCTTTTTTTCTTTAAATCTTTGGTCATATATTTATTTATTGTCATGCATTTTGAATTCCACATGCTTGATTTTGTCTTGTTGGGACAATGCTCTCCAGAAAACCTGAAAACTAAGTGTTTTGAGATAATTTTTTGCAATTGCACAAGATTTAATTGCTTACACTTGTGCTTCACTTTATATGGCATTTATGCACCTTTCCCTGGTTTTTCACTAACTAAACTACAAACATTTAAAATTGGCCTCGTTGTTTAACGTTACAGGCTAGGCGGATGATGGTCAAGCTGGATATATATCGGAAATTCACAAATGCTTTGGCAGTAGCAGTTATTGTCTCAGTGGGTTGGATTTGCTATGAGGTAAGTTACTTGTTAATCTTTTTTTTTTTCTGTTGCAGCTATCTTTAGTTAGGTTCCTCGTACTGGTCAAAGATTTTACAAAAAATTACTGCAAACTTCTTCCTACTTGCCAACTATCTTGCTAAGCTATATTTTAAGCTAGAGTGGATTAGATCTGGGAATCAGGACCTAACATTACCTGTTGCTTCGGAATATTGAATGAGTGAGTGGAATGACATTCAGCAAAGTGTTAGTTTATAATGTATACTGAAGTTAGATAAAACTTCAGCACATGATACATAGGAAAAGGGATTGGACAATCGTACTTTAAATTTAAATGATGTACAGTACAGGGTACTGCTGTTTCAAATTGTGTAGATAAATTTCCATGTCTCAAATTTTGTAATTGTAATGCTTTCTGATCTGCTTTCATCTTTATTTACATTAAACTAAGTTTGTAATTTTGCGCTTGTAGTTGTATTTCAAGTCGAATGATGTTTACAATGAACGCTGGCAGAATGCGTGGGTCATACCAGCTTTCTGGCAAGTCCTTTCCTTTTCTCTTCTATGTATCATTTGTGCTCTTTGGGCTCCCTCTCAAAACTCAATGCGGTAAGACCCTGCATCTGCACTAAGTTTTCTTCTTTTCCCATACTTTTGCCTTATTGTTATAGTTACCGTTCTGGTCTTCACAAATCTTTAATGCTCATCAAAGCATTTTAGATTTAAGAGTACAGCTGGTAACAACCTGAGAAGTGACCGACACTCGTGTCATCATTATAATGGTCAAATTTTTTTATGGTTAGAAAATTTAATTTGATGTATTATTGGATTAGGTTAACTACCAAGAACTGTTCATCGTGTTTGTGCTCCAATCCTCAAAATTTAGGAATACAAGACTATCAGAGCCTCACAAGTCACAACCTCTATATTAGATACATGCCAATTGGTATAACAATGGTGTTCAGTGTTCACCCTTGGCATGTGGAGAATCTTCTTAGCTCCAGATATCTAGTTTTTTATTTAAGCTGCGGTTTTCCTGATAATTAATTCCTCTTGCCTTGATAGTTATGCATACTCTGATGATGTGGGCGAAGAGTTTGAAAGAGATGACAGTTCTTTGACACTCATTAAACCATCTACAATGCCTTCCAAGGATGTTCGAACTGCACCAGAAGCTAGACCAGAGCAAGCAAACATCGTTGCATCGAACGGTGATCTTGAAGAAGACAAGACAGAGTAAAGTATATCCCAGAAAATGTGATTTTGAGGTAGGCTTAATTGTTTGATTTGTGGCCTTGTTATTGTTGTAGCAATCCTTCTCCTTGAAATCTACATTGAGAACTTCTTAATAGCAAAGTTTATGAGAGGAAAAGGTCCACTTTGAGATTGCAATAGGAGAGCTAGTGTGGAATTATTATCAATTGTTGGTCTGAATGTTGATTCATTCTGCCTCCAATTCAAAGTGGGGCAAATGAAGAGCAAAAAAGATTAGGGTAATTTACTTTATAGTCCATGGATATTACGGTTATAAACATTTTGAACCCTTTATTTTGAAAAGTATCATTTAAAGCTCTCTACCATGGTCTAATGTGGGAGAAAACATTATATTTTTTGTAAGCATATACTATCGGATTAATTTATATTCGCGTCGGATAAACTTTTTAAGGGGACAACATGCTTCCTTTCAGGTTTTTAAAGGAGAGAACATTATGTTCTTGTTATCAGATTTTGGTTTCTTGAGCGAAAATGTATTGATATGCTTTCGAGAGCAGAGCAGCCATGTTCTTCAGTCCTTTGCAAGGAAAGTTCACTTCTTGATGGTCAGACAAGAAAAGTTCCTTTTGCTATTGTAATAAATAACTTGCTAAAAAGAGACCAACTTGACAAGAAAAGTTTTTGTATGGTCAATTTTCTCATTAAATTTGGAATTTGAAAGAATATCAAACACTTGGGCAACTATGTTATTACAGGTAGTTTGACTTGGAAAGGTCAACAGCCGAAATAAAGGAACAACAAGAAGAAGGGTTAGCCACCAGGTCTATGAGGTCCATGAGTTGACATTGACCAATGGGTCTTGAGAAGAACCATCAAATCCGACCCTACCCATGTTGCTTCTAAACTAAGAATAGTCAAATTTTTAAGGTCTAAGATCAAACATTTCTCAGAAATATCTCAATAAAAAGATGCTTTTTCTTTAAATCATATGCCACTTCAAAATCGTTACAGCAGTCCTTATTTTTTCTTCTTTTTTTCTTTGGGAGAGTGATTGTATAGAAAATGTATTTTATGTGAAATCCACTCATCAACCTCAACAGAAATAACACACTCTGATTCCAACTGCTAGTTGTGCAACCTTATAATGAAACTTCATCTAAACATCACCAATGCTCATTCAGATTCCACTTCTTTTTGGTAATGCATTTAACTTGGGACAAAAATAGATTGATCAACAAAAATTTTCAAGGCTAGAAAAGAATTTTTTCTTTAAAAAAAAAAATGCTTCACAATATCATAGAGATTAAGGAAATCACACATGAAACAATTCATTTATAAACAAATTGAACGAAAACCTAGAATGTGGTTACAGGGCAAACAACATGCTTACAGTGCAGAAACATTCAGGTTCTAAGACCTGGCTATTCTGGAGAGCTACACCTGACCTGATCTTCCCATCTGCAGGAGATTAACCAGTGATGCTTGAAAATAATTGGAGAGCATAGGGCAGCTCCCAAGTGACCAGCACCACCATCCACCCAAATGCCCCACAAAAAAATTCAAAGAATGTGTCCTAGTTCTTCATAAACTGCCAAAACTCATTCACTGGGACCTCCTCTTTAAGTGCTGAGATACAGTGTACCCTTCAAAGAAATCCAACACAGCACTCTCCAAATCCTCTACTGAATACTTCATATAGTTCTCTGGGTGCTTTCCACTCTCTATATGACTCCTGAATCTCCCAAGAAATGACCTGTAAGCTGGGATTAACTTCTCTGATATAGATATTCTAAGCTCCTCTCTGAGTTGATTATCTGGTACCAGCCATGTTGCTTGAGTTCTGTGGACCTCTTCAAACATAGCATTGAATGTCTTAAATCTCTCCCTCAAAGCACTCCTTGAAACCCCAGAAGAGAAACCACCACTCACATGTAAGCCCTCATCTCTCAAGCAATATAACACCCTCACCCATGTAGCTCTCTGGTAACTAGTGGCTGCCTGCCTGAGTTTCCCTGTTAGTTTCCTCAAGTAATCGTCTCCGATCATTTCTCTCAATTCAGGTGACCCTTTAACCTTCTGAACAATATAGTGAACGTTGTTCATCATAAACAAATGGGCTAATGATACATCTTTGTAATGCTTGGACTTGCCATCCAAATTGAATTGCAAAATCACAATAATCCAAATCATATGAAGGGCTAATGGGGTTTTCCCCTCTAGCTCAGCAAATTCCATATCTGGGGTGGTTGAATCACCGGAGTATCTTGACCCCGTTGATGGTTTTGACAAAATAAGCTCGATCAAGGTCTGTTTATAATCTGAAATCAAACTGATGTAATTCATGACATACCTTGTTAAGGGATGAATTGTCCCTCCAGGCACTGGAACCAAAGAAGGTTCTCGCAAAACAGCATTCTCAAACTCTGATAAAATCCCTCTTGCAGCCTCCGCCAATCTTGACAAAATCTCCGCAGCCTGGACTCGAATTGAATCAGCAGACTTTGATTCGAAAACCACCTCAATGTCAGGCATCAAGTCCATTAAAGCATCATGTAAGTCCAAAATCTTGAACATTTTCTCCGGAGATCTCCTGCTTATACTTATAGCTTCTGCAAAATTGAAGAGCTGAATTGCTGGACCCTTGATTGTCTCCATGAAACAAGCATCATCCACAGCGGTACCAATCCCATCAAAAATCTGTTCGCAGAGCCTCTTCTCGCTCGCGAATAAAATCCTTATACAAACCTTAGCTGCTCTAATCCAACGTCTGATTTTAGTCTCTAATGCATCCCACTCGAGTCTCTGTATATCCCCAATACTCAGCTTCTCAATCCCGAGTCTCCTGAAGTTGGCGTCTACAACAGATTTCCGTACACTCCCACACACCTGGATACACTCCCGCAAGTACCCAGCAGAGATCATCCGCTTGGCAATGGACTGGAGGTCGCCGACTGCTTCCTGTGGAATCAGATCGATCTCGCGAATACTGCTAGTGGATCGATAGCTCGTGGTGCTGTTACTCGCAGATGAATCTACTCGTTGGATTTGATCTTGGATTTCGTCATCACCCACATGATCGTCTTCTTCATACTCAACTGCGGCGGAGGAGTGGACTGAAGAGCTGGGATCAGCGGCGGCGAGTGAGTCCAACTCAACGGGAGTTGTGTGGCTGAGAAGTATGTTGCGGAACTCGTCTTCAAGTCTGGCCATAGCGATCTGGATGGTGTTGCTGTTGACCTTGTCTTGATCATCGGAGATGGATGTGGACGACATGGATTTTTGAATATCGTCAACAGCCTTCAAGTAACGATCAACCTCTTCACGGTCGCCTTCGAAGATCATCCTCTCCCTGGCTTCCTCTGACGCTGTAGAATCCCACCGGAGAATTATCTTCTGAGCATCCTCAACAGCCACCTCACCACCGCAAGCGTTACTATTCTCTGGTGGTTCCATATGATTGGATACAACTTGGCACTAGAAGCTTAAAGATACAAACTTTTTGCAGGATCTTTTAAGAAAAATGAAGACTTTATATTTTCCAAAACTTGAAGATATTAACAGCAGCCTTGTTCGGCCGTTGGTGATGAATTTTGGAAACGGAAAAGTTAAGATTTTTTTTCTCCTTTAGTATAGGAAAAGACGAAAAGTTATTCAAAAGCTTTAACAAAAAAAAAAGGCTGATTCTACAGGCCAAAGGTTGAAAGTATTTTAGAATCTATTGGAAAGGTGGTGGGGGTTTTGGGTAGCGGTGACGGTGACGGTGACGGTGGCAACGGTGGTTGTGGAGTGGAGATGGTAGAAGGGATTCAGAGTTCACAGAGAGTAGATGTTTGATTGAGGGTGAGATGGTGAGGCTGCGTACAGTCTTGGAAATTTTAGCTTTTTACTTCGCTGCCTGGTGTGGTCTCGGAAGGCAGCTGTGAGGATTTTTGTCTGAATGTGATTATATTGTAAGAGAAAATGGGAAAAAAATAGAAGCGCAAAAAACCCAAGGAAAATTTTTTTTGACAATTTTGACTTTTCGCCGTCGGTGGGATCTCTTTGATATTCCGGTGAACAGCCACGTATTTCTTTCTTTTTAATATATATTGTTTGAAATTATTGTTTAATAGGATTGATTTCTGGCAACCAATTGGGCCCATTTTAGATGCTGATATTGATGCCCAAGCCCATTTCTGGTTTGATTGCTGAGGCTTATGGATTTAACATCTGTTTGTTTGATATTTTTGTTAAAATTATTTTTTCAAAAAATATATATTTCTTTATGAACTTTTTTTTACTGAGCTATGAAATATATTTTTTAATTATTGTATAAAAGTTTTTAAATGATAATAAAAGTGAGATGTGAATTTTTATATATATATATAAGTTAAGTTGTATTTAAAATCCAAAAGAATAATTGATTAAAAAGTCAAATTGACTCAAAAACAAAAAAAGTTCATGGCCCGAAACTCAAACAAAATCCAACCCATTTTGAAATTGTGTTGGAATAATCACCATCTCGTCTCTCGTTTCTGCAATATGCAGCAAACCAAAAAAAGATTGCCAATACTTGTACACTCTAAAGAAAAAGGTCAAGCCTACTAAGTCAAAAATTTCAAAACGAAAATACAATTTTGAAAGAGGAACGGCTAGAAAAATAAAAAAGAAAATAAATAAACTAAATAAATACCGACACGTAACCAATAACATATTCAACAGGATTAAAATCGTCAAATAAAAATAAAAAAGAAAAACTGATATCAGTCTTTTCAATCTCGAGAGCTATAGAGCTGTAATAAGAAGGAAGTGCCACATTCCAGCGCCAATTGATCCATCAATTCACACCATTCACGATTATAATCGGTCGGATAGAAAATTTGAGACACAAAAATAATTGACCGAATAGAAAATTTGAGACACAAAAATAGAATCATACAATTAGAGACTCTGTCACACGCACGCATATCCTGAATAAAGATAAAATCAAATCCAGTCAAAACACTTACTGAAAACTACCAATATCAAAATTCAAATTATACACAAACTACAACAAAAAAATTTATCAAAGTTAAATGAATCACTTTGCCATAACCAAGATCAAAATTTATCAATTGAGAGACAAAGAAACCACGACTATGAAACGCGCTTTTTTTATTTTTTTTTCTTTTTTTTTTTATATTTTTCATATGTTAAATTTAAATTATTTCTTTTTCGTGAACATCAATATAGATATGTGAAAACTAATTATCTATGTGGATTTGTACAAGCATACCAAAAGTGGGTAGGGCTTCCCTTTCATAATAATTATACAATTATTTCTTCTTGCAATGATTATAATTGGCAAAACTACAAGTTGTTATTGCTAAAAACAGATAGAAAAGCGATAACTTGCTCTTGCAGAAACCAAAAAAGTTCCGGTTCTGAATTATGAAATCTATTGTTTAACACTCAAAATATCCATGTGAAAACTCACATGATGAATTTCTTTTTTAATAATTATTTTATTTAAAATGAAAATATTTAATTATTTTTATTTTAAAAACCATTCAGAAATTTTGTAGAATTAAGAAACAATTTTTTGTTTTTTTACAAAATAAATCGTTTAAATTGTTAATGTACTTCTATAAATGAGTTAAACAACTGCATTTTTAAGGGGTCTGTAATTGTTTTGCAAAAGAAAATTAATTGCTCAATTGAATGGTTGGACCTATAAAAAAATGTATATTAATTTAAGGTCTTGAGGAACTGAAATCGAAATTGACATTCTAATACCCTCTCAATTTTACCTATTTTAATTAAAGATATATTATTTATCAAATAAATTTATGTTATTAAATAAAAAAATATTATAATTAATAATTAATTAGATAAATAAAATAGATCAATACTTTTCAAATAATAAAATAAAAAACATTAGATAGTTAAAAGAAGGTGATTGTTGGGAGGGTAAGTTCAAACTGAAAATTTCATCAAATTGAATTAATTTAAAATTTTAATTCGATTTTTTATTTATTTTAGTTCGATTCGATTTTTAATTTTAAAACTTTTGATTATTTCGATTCGATTTAATTTAATTCGAAAAAAAAATCAAAAAAATTGAACTGAACTGATTAACGATAATAATATACTATTTTCAATAATAAAGAGAGATGAGATTATATTGAAATTAAAATATTTCAATTAAAATTTAAAATACTAACAATAAAGTATAAAAAATAAAAAATTTATTAAAAATTTAAATTGATCAAATCGAATCGAATCAAATTGAATCAGATCGATTTGATTTGATTCAGTTTCTGATCAAAATTGATTCGATTTAATTTTTATAAATATCAAAATTTTAGTTTTTAATTTATTCAGTTTAATTCAATTT
Organism: Manihot esculenta; assembly: GCF_001659605.2. Classification (NCBI taxonomy): domain Eukaryota; kingdom Viridiplantae; phylum Streptophyta; class Magnoliopsida; order Malpighiales; family Euphorbiaceae; genus Manihot; species Manihot esculenta. The sequence continues at coordinate 1,773,856 of NC_035171.2, read as the reverse complement.
TAATTTTGAGTCGAACCAAATCAGATCGATTTGATTTAATTTAATTTTTAATTAAAATTAGTTCGATTCAATTTTTATAAACATTAAAATTTTAATTTTTAATTTATTTAATTTAAATTTTAAATCGAATCTACCGAATGCTCACCGTATCATTTTTATAAGAGACAATGGCTTTACAAAAATTACACGAAACAAAAAAAGCCTTGGATACTAATTAAAATAAGATTTTTTTTTTCCTACTACTGATTAATATGATTAGCAAATTAATGAGAAGGAAGATTAAGGTATAAAGAATAAAAAGCAGAAGTTAATCATTTTGTATTAGCAGAAAATTAGAGATCACATCAAGTGTTAATTAAGCAATAAGCACAGCCAATCAATGAAGAGCCTAACGTGCTGGCTGTCTGATACAATGCACACTGTACATAGCCCAATCATTTCTGTTTACACCTGTCGCCTAAGCCACCTACAAAACCCATTTATCATTAATTAATGAATTTTAATTAACAAGTTAATGAATTCAATTAATATTACTGCCACATGCTTGCACGAAGGGATAACTACAGATGAGATATTTTCGAGTAGATTTGAATTGTACGAGATTAATTTCAGTTAAAATTAATAATTTTATGATTAAATTAAAAACTTATTCAGAAATATGAATATATAATTTAATTTATTGTCGTAAACAATCCAGAGGTGAAAAAATTGGTTTTAAAATGGCGTTGCACGAGTCAGATTTAAGTGATTGATTTTCGAGAATGAGCTGGCCAAATGCTGCTTCTGCAATATATTTATCCAAGAAATCCTGACAGCTTCTGGCTGCAACAAGGCATATATACAAGTGGCTGGGTGTGGCCTGGTTGAAGCCGTGAGTGAGCATACGGAAGCCAGTGGATTTGTTAAATGAAAGCACTGGAAAATTTTAAAAGTCATATGTGATGTTCAGGGCAAAAGCCAAAAGGTGAGCTATTGCTGTGTGCCAGTTTAGAATCCTTTAAATTTGGTATCTCCAGGCTCCAGCTGTTGAGTTACGATTATCATCTTGTCTTTAATCTGTGAATGAGTTGTACATTGGGACTCCCAATGGGATGCATTCTTGAGGTTCACTTAACTGTTTGAATTAGGCCTCACCCAGTTCACAGAAAATTGTGCACTGAAAACTGTATAAAGCGGGAATGGGATGGAATTCGAAATCTCGAAATCAATTCCATTTTTGTTTGAAACTAATTAACAAAGTTAATACAAATGGCTATCTCAATTAATAGATGAAACTATCATGTGTAGTCTAAACAATTCTCAGCTACGAGAGTTCATCAAATATTTGTTAAAAGTAGTGAGAGCTACCTAGAACAATGTACAACATTTGCTCATGAAAAGCAAAGACAAGTTACGTGATTAAGCTGCAGTACTCTCCAATTTTATCATCTCTATCCTTTGAATTGCTTCTCTTAGTTCTAACCGTTGCATGGGATTACTTGCAGCACAAAGAGCTCCGATGTGGAGGAGCTGCTTCATCTCCCCAAGTGAATTTGAGGAGCTTGCAATTTCTGGATCAAGTATTTCACATTCCTCCCCCTCTGAAATTGTAGTTTCCGCCCACTGGGCTAGATCAATCCCACCTGTGCCATTGTTAACATATTGATGGGGATATTTTCCGGTGAGGATTTCAAGAATCACCAGTCCTAAACAGTATACATCACATTTAGGGGATACCCCAGATTCCGTAACTTCTGGGGCCTTATAGGCAATTAGAGCTTGTCCTACAACTGAAGGGTTGGCCAGTGGACTGAATCCAAACTCTGCAAGCAGTGGCTCATTGTCAGGATTCAGGAGGATGTTGCTTGATTTGAGATTTCCATGAGGCAAGTCACAGGAAGCAAGTTCAGTATGAAGATAGCCCAACCCTCTGGCAATTCCTTGGACGATCTTGAGACGAGCAGGCCAATTGAGCTCAGAACGCAAGGCTCCCTTTTCACCTGAAAAATTACCTAGTGTTAGAGATCATGGAAAAAGATAGATTGACAGGTAAATTCACAAATGTAGTTCCCTATGTATATATATATATATATATACATATATATACCGTGCAACAAATAGAGCAAACTCCCTTTAGATATGTACTCATAGATCAAGAGCTTCTCATCCTTCCGAAAATGAAAAGCCAATGGTGGCAAAATATTAGGATGCCTTAGCCTTCCAAGCTTTCGCAGCTCTGCATCAAATCCATCTCTTCCAAATGCATTCATTTCTCTCAATCTCTTAACCACCACTGTCACACCATTAGCCATCAAAGCTTTATATGAAGATCCCAATCCCCCATTTCCAAGCACTTCTGCAGAAGACTTCATCAAATCCATCAGCCCAAAATTACCCTTTCCATCATTCATAATTACTAATTCACCTACACCGCCACTGGCAGCACCAGCAGGTGGCGCTTTGCGAGTTGGTAGTGGTTTTTTTTTTAAGTCCACTTCTTTCTGTCTAACTGGCAGGGAAACTTGCACTTCTACTATCTCCTGATCAGCTGCATCGTCTTCTTCATCATCTTCATCATCATCTTTTCTCCTCATTTTACATATTATCACAGCTCCTATTAGAAACAACATGACAGCCAATGCTATAATCCCTGCACCTGTCTTCTTAATGTTACCAACGCTGTCGGTGGAAATAATCATATCAGGGGCTGGTGCAAAGGCGTCTGGTGCTTTTGCTTCTGCTTCTGCTTTTGCTTTTGCTTCTGCTTCTGCTTTTGCTTTTGCTTTTGCTTTTGCTTCTGCTTCTGCTTCTGCTTTTGCTTCTGCTTCTGCTTTTGCTTTTGCTTCTGCTTCTGCTTCTGCTTCTGCACACTCTTTACCAATCTGCTTTCCACAAAGGTCAGCATTTCCCTCGAAGGAAAACTTGCTGAATTTGGCTAAACCATCAGGAATTTCCCCACTTAATTTGTTATTTGACACATTGAATTTTTTCAATTTTGATGGCACTACAGGTGGAATAGTCCCACTAAACTGATTGTCTTCAAGATGCAATTCAATAAGATTGGATAAGTGCAGTAATGATGGTGGAATTTCTCCTGAAAACTTGTTATTCGCAAGCCAAACTTTCTTCAACGACGCCATTTTCAAGAAGAACTCTGCTGGGATTTCGCCTGAGAATTGGTTTCCTGTCAAGAATATATTCTTCAAAGAGCCTAAACGATTGAGTTCAGGAATCGAACCCGAAAAAGAATTATATTCAAAGCTTAAACTTCTGAGTCCCGAAATATCAACCAATGCATCAACATCAATTTTTCCTGATAAACCCATTTCCTCAAGGCGAATGCCTGTGACAATACCATTGCTACAAACAAGTCCTTTCCACTTAGTGTTTCCTTCACAAGGAGCTGATCCAGGCACCCAAGAACTAAGAGCAGTAGCGTTGGTAAAAGAACTCTTGAGCTTAATCAAGGCTTCGGATTCAGATATTGAAGGCGCACAAGTAAATTGGAATATGAAAATGATGATGAACACATGAAGAACTGGCCGGAGAAGCCAATCCAAGGCCATATCTCAGGTGGAAACAAATGAGAGATCTTCCTTTGGCTGTAGAATTTTTGTGGGTTTTGTTGTTTTTGCTGGTTTTGCGCTCCTTGTGTCGATTTTCGTTGGTTCGTTCATGGTGTTTGTTTTGAGCAAGTACAAGAGCGCCTTAGAATTGAAAGATATAAGCCTTAGACAAGAGGGAAATTTTTCTTGGTTGAAAATGTTCAGCTTAAAAAACCGTTTTAACCGTTGGTATTTATTTACGAAAAGGACCTTCCAAGGCTATGGCTCCATTTCGAAGTTACAAAGCAGATAAACTAAAATGTCAAGGGGCAATTTTGTCAAATCACAACATTGTTTAGCGCATCCGAATTGGTTTGATTTGGATGTTTGTTAACCAACGTTGTTATTAAGCTAAAAGAGCCGCTATTAAATGCCAATTATGGTTTAATTAAGCATTCTGTTAAATACGTCTTAGGAAGTATAAGTCAACACAAATTAACCAATTAGTTTTTTAACATCAAAATTGGCATACTTTCTATTTAATTCTTAATTATTAGACTTAGTTAATCTATCATTAAGATAGTATAAAACTAATTTTCATGATTATTACTCAATAGTTTCGTTAATCAAGACTTAATGGGTTTTTGAATCTCCGAAAAATAGAGCTCTAAATACAAAAGGCTCAAAGCCCAATAAATCATACCTTGGAGCTAAGAGGAAAGGGAAAAAGAGAAATAGCATTTGTCAGTCGTCAAGGCCAAAACAATGTGACACAAGCTTCTCCCAAAACCACCACAAAAACAAAATCTAAGCACATTAAGAGAAGACGCTACATGAAGCAAGGCCAACAAATTTAGTACAACCATCCTTCTTTAATGACGCCCAACTTTATTGATAAGACCAAAAATTTTATGATAAAATGAAATAACTCTAAAAATTAATAATAAATTTTAGTTTATGGCATTTCAGAATAACAAGAACGTTAATAATTGAATATTAAAAAAAATAAGATAAATGCGCTAATTAAATTGATAAATTTATTTTGATTCTTGATATAATTAAAAAAGTACAATTTTACACTCTCGTAATAATAAATGCATGCAAATAGTTTGAATAATTATAAATTTTGATTAAAGGTCCTTCTCTTGCAAAGGACAGTTTGAATTGCAAAGGACAGTTTGAATTTATATCGAAAAAACTAAATTTAATTTTAAAAGAATAAATATAAACTAAATCCTAAATTACCCAAATAAGATTAGTCAAATTTAATAGCGGCCAAACAACTAATCTAGCAATACTAAACCAAATAAAATAGTATAAACTTAACTGACAAATAAAATAGTATAAATTTAATCCAAACAAATATAATTACAAAATATATTATTAAGACCCAAATAATATATATAACACGTCTCTCAATGTTACCTAAATTGTGTACATGCATTAAATTATACATACATTGCACATGTTTCTTTAAATATGTCCATATGATTTAATAGACTTTTATACTTTCTAATTAGATTCAAAAGATTTGGATTTTCACAAAAATCTTTTCTAAGTATAAATTTGATCCATAAACTAAATTATGCTCTTTAAATTCATAATTGTAAGTATTATATCTAATCTGTCTCATATGAATTGAAGTACGCCTCAAATATATTTGGATCATATTATATAATTTTAAAATCATTTTAGATCCATTTAAATGATATAAGATTATTTCACACTATTGTTGTTGTCGTCATAAAATCTTGAAATCTAAAAAGACCAAAATCATTTTACCCGAGCATCTCTCAAACATGTAAAAAATAAAAAGAGTTCAAAACATAAGAAATTTCATTAAACTGATAGATCAAAGGTGACGGTGCTAAGGAAGATCATAGGGCAACTAAAGATAAGCGAAGGTCATGGAAGGTGATGATCTAGGTTAAAGATATACCCACAACTTCATAGTTGCCTGGAGAGGGTGATGGATAAAGTTCCTTTTGCAGATTTGTGCTATGAAAGTCACCATGAAAACATGTAAGCTTGGTATGAAATCCAAGAGTTATTCATTGATGAAAAATAGAGGCCTCCCACCAACAGTAGCCAACCACCAAAAAGGAGAAGGGAAAACCAGAAGTCTCACAGATAAAGCACATCCTACTCTAAAAGATCAAACCAAGATTCCGAGTGAAGAACAAAGTAACTTTCTATGCATTTATTTCTCTGCATTAATTCTTACTCTCTGATGACCGCTGGATTCCTTCACCCCGGACCAGGGGCTTGACCCCAGCCCAAGGCCCATGACGTAGAGGCCCACACACCTGATATACAGAACAAGTCTGGCTCATCCGATCCTTAAGGTCGGGCTCGACCCATCTTCTTCACTCAAGCCGGCCTGGCCCACACGAAGCAGGCCCTCTCCACTCAGGCTTAGCGTCTGACCCAACTCTCGGCCCAGCCCAGGATCCAGAGAAATATTCACCAGACAGCCTGGCAGATCCGCTCGAACGTACGCACGAGGAGAATCAGAGGCCGTTACGCATGGAGCAGGCAGCTGATACCCTAGTACCTCCGAATCCGCATGGCAGAGACGCGTGGCCCAATCCTGGAGAGACCTTTACACGTCACCAGCAAGCAAGACAATGTATAAAAGAGGAGTCCCCTCCTCAGAAAGCTTAGGCCTTATTCAGTAATACAAAACCCTTGTAAAACCCTATTCTATTGGATCTTAGATCATCAATTGGCGCCGTCTGTGGGAAACGAAGGAGATCTTTTCATCACCGAAGTTTTCACTTTCAAAACCCACTGAGATCCACGATGGCAAACCACCAAGACAGTAACCTTAATATTCCAAATGACCTGAGCTCTGCCCAAGATGGGCAGCAGTTCTCTTTTTCTAGCCCTACAACGTTGAATAACCAAACACCTATTTCTCTTAATCCCTCGCCAAGCCTGGCAGGGAATACTCCCACCATGACCCTGTCTAACCAAGACATTCAAACCATGGCTCTCCAGCTACAAACCACTGCTCACTGGTTGGGCCAGATAATGCAACAAAGGGGACTTAGCACCCCAGTAAACACACTCCCAGTAGTGGAGGAACCCAGAACCGATGAACCCCAACCTACCTCTGCCCGCCTCCGAACTAACAACCACGATGCCGGAGAAGAGAAAGAACCGGAGGCCCGAATTCATGGGCGAAGGGCAAAAGAGTTGATAGAAAATGAAGAGGTGAACGACTATTCTGCCGAAACAACCAGAGAAACGGGAACTGAAACAGAGGAGGAAGAATGCAGTTTGGGCAAAAGATCCAGCCCGGAAGACGAGAAAATGAACCAAAAGCTGAAAAGGTTGAAGGAGCAGCTCCTAGCCGAGCTAGGTAAGAAAGATCAGAGTCAAACCTCCTTGCCTACTTCTTCTCCCTTCTCAAAGTTAATGCAGCAGGAGACCGTTCCCAAAAAGTTTATGATGCCGCCGATGGCGGCCTATAATGGAGCTGGTAACCCGAGAGAGCATGTCATGAACTATAAGACCTTCATGGAGTTGCAAACTCTGTCAGATGCTCTGATGTGCAAGGTGTTCCCAACAACGCTCTCGGGGCCAGCGAAGGCATGGTTCAACAGCCTGGAGGCCGGAAGCATTAAAAGTTTCAGAGATCTGGCCACCCGCTTCATTAGCCGGTTCGTAGCCGGGGTGCCAGCAGATAGGAAGACGAGCTATCTGGAAACAGTGAGACAAAAAGCTGGTGAATCCCTCAGAGAGTATGTCGCCCGTTTCAATACGGAGGCCCTGCAGATTCCCGAGCTTGACGAAGGAAGGGCGGTAGAGGCCATGCAAAAGGGAACAACCTCGGCCGAGTTCTTTGGTTCTCTGAGCAGGAAACCTCCGACCTCACTGGCCGAGTTGATGAAGAGGGCGGAAAAGTATATAAGGCAGGATGACGCCTTAGTAACGAGTAGATTTGCCAAAGGGGGGAAGGAAAAGAGAAAGCCCCGGAGGAGGGGAGGTCGGAGAAACACGAGAAGAAGCGTGGAAAAAGGCCTGAGCCGTACAAGCAGGCCTGGGAAAGAAGGGATCAAAGGCCTCCTCCTCCTCGGGTTCTCGAACCAAGAGTGCTCCCTCCTTGGGTCCCGGAGAAACCGACTCCATTAAATGCGTCCAGAGCCGAGGTGCTCATGGCTGTCCAGGATAAGGAGTTTCTCCAGTGGCCCAAACCTTTGAAATCGGAAGCAGATCAGAGGAATCCTGACAAGTATTGTCAGTACCACCGGACGCATGGCCACGATACAAATAACTGTTTTCAGTTAATCGCGGAGATTGAAAGATTGATAAAAAGGGGGCATCTCAAAAATTTTGTGAAGAAACCGGAGGGGCAGAGGCCTCAACCCGGTCCGGCAGCCCAGATGCCTAGGAGAACTAGAGCCGGACCAGTGAATGATGGGTCCAGTGGGACTATTAATATGATTGTTGGAGGAACTGGAGGACGGATGAACCGTCGAGGAAAGAAGAGAAACCGGGAAGGGGAGACCAGTAATGGCGAGGTTATGCAGATCGTTGAACACTCTCCCATGACCATCGCTTTCTCTTCGGAGGATGCACAGGGCATTCAGATGCCCCATGATGACGCGCTTGTCATTGAAGCAGTCATCCATAATTTTCGGGTGAAGAAGGTTTTGGTGGATGATGGGAGTAAGGTTAACTTATTGCCATATCGGGTTTTCCAGCAGATGGGAATCCCAGAGGAACAGTTGGTTCGGGACCAGTCACCCATCAAAGGGATCGGAGGAGCACCGGTACTTGTAGAAGGGAAGGTGAAGCTGGCCCTTACCTTGGGAGAAGCACCCAAAGCTCGCACCCATTATGAGGTGTTCTTGGTGGTCAAACTCCCACTGAGCTATAATGCGATTTTGGGGAGGCCGGCATTGTTCAGTTTCGAAGCTGTCACTAGCATCAGGTATTTGGCACTCAAGTTCCCAACGGAAGGAGGAGTGGGAATGGTCCGGGGAAGCCAGGAAGAAGCAAGGGCAGTATACTTGGTCACAGTGACGGAACCGAACTCAACCGGAGAAGCGCTTGATTCGGAAGTTTTAGAGGTCAGGGATGAGACAAAGGAAGCCCGGACAGAGCCCGTTGGAGAGCTGGAGACTTTCTCCCTATCAGAAGAAGAAACGAGTAAGGTCTTCAGTCTCAATGCCGGCCTCACAAAAGAACAAAAAGGTGAAGCCATGGCCCTGATCCGAAGTCACTCGCCGACCTTCGCATGGAAGCCCTCAGACATGCCGGGAATTGACCCCAAAGTGATGACACACCAATTGAATGTCCTCCCCGAGGCCAGACCAGTAAAGCAAAAGAAGAGAGTAGTGGGAAGAGAGAAGCAGCAGGCTACCCAGGAAGAGGTGCAGAAGCTAGAAGAGGCAGGCTTTATTAGGGAGGTTATGTACCCACAGTGGTTGGCAAATCCTGTGTTAGTCAAAAAAGCCAATGGCAAATACAGGATGTGTATAGATTTTACCGACCTGAATAAGGCCTGCCCTAAAGATTGTTACCCCCTCCCCGATATTAATAAGATGGTCGACTCAACGGCTGGTTTTGATTATATGTCTTCTTTGGATGCTATGTCTGGTTACCACCAAATCCCAATGGAAAAAGCGGATGAGGAGAGGACCTCATTTATAACTGAAGACGGGACTTACTGCTACAGAGCTATGCCCTTCAGATTAAGAAACGCCGGGGCAACTTACCAACAATTAATGAATAAAATCTTTAAAAATCAGATCGGCAGGAATGTAGAAGTGTATGTGGATGACATGGTGGTTAAAAGTTCAACTTTTCAACAACATATAACAGATTTAAGGGAGATATTTGGGGTGTTAGATCAATACAGGATGAAGCTGAATCCAGCAAAGTGCGCTTTCTTCATCAGGGGAGGAAAATTCTTGGGGTACATGGTGAGTGGAAAAGGCATTGAGCCCAATCTGGAGAAAGTGGAAGCCATATTGAATATGCCAGAGCCGACCTGTGTAAGGGACGTCCAGAGATTAACCGGGAGAGTAGTGGCGCTTCATCGATTTATGTCAAGGTCGGCAGAAAAGTGTTTGCCATTCTTCAAAAAATTGAGGAAGGTTCCGAATTTTGAATGGACAGAAGACTGCCAAAAAGCCTTCACAGAGCTTAAGGAATACCTCAGCTCGCCTCGCGTGCTCAGCAGTCCTATAAAAGGGGAAGAACTCCTGATATACTTGGCAGCCTCAGAGCAAGCAGTCAGCGCAGTACTAGTAAGAGTGGAAGAAGGGGAGCAGAAACCTGTTTTCTATGTCAGCAAGGTACTCAGAGACACTGAGGTCAGATACTCGAACATTGAAAAATTGGCGTATGCCTTGTTGCTAGCAGTCCGAAAATTCAAAGTTTATCTGGAAGGCCAACAAGGAGTTGTGATGACGGACCAACCGTTAAAGAAGATCCTACGTAGGCCGGAAACTTCAGGACGGATGTTAGCATGGTCCGTGGAAATCAGCCCTTACTGTCTGGAGTACCGACCTCGGACAGCTATAAAATCTCAAGCGCTGGCTGACTTCATAGCAGAATGCTCATTCAACGAGGAGAAGGAAGGATCATCCTCGGAGATACCAAGAAAAGAAGGAGAAGGAGAGCTTTCCCAAGAGTCCAGCTGGAAGCTGTATGTAGACGGAGCATCAGGCTCTGAGGGCAGTGGCGCTGGGATAATACTTAAAGGGCCGGAGGGCTTTAAAGTATGTTATGCCTTACGGCTAGACTTCAAAGCTTCTAATAATATGGCCGAATATGAAGCCTTGGTGAACGGAATGTTGGTAGCTTTGGAAATAGGGGTAACCGACCTCGAAGTAAATAGTGACTCTCAGCTGGTGATCAACCAGGTGACGGGAGTATATCAGGCCAGAGATCCCATCATGCAGAGCTATCTTGATAAAGTAAAAACTGTGGAAGCCGACCTCACGAGCCGAGGAGTTATTACGAGATTTCAGAGGATACCTCGAGATGAAAATGAGGAGGCAGACCTGCTTAGTCGACTGACCAAAGAAGAGTTAGAGCAACTCCCTGATGAAGTATACATACAGCATGTCGGCACACCTGCTTTCAAGAAGACAAACACAGTATTGCAGGTGGAGCAGAGCCCAACTTGGATGACTCCATACCTGAGATACTTGGAAAAGGGCGAACTCCCCGAAGATAAAGTTGAAGCCAAAAAGATAGCAGCTCGAGCTGCCAATTACCAAGTAATAAGGGGAACTTTATACAGAAAAGGGAAGTCCAGCCTATGGCTCCGGTGCGTGAGCCCGGAAGAAGCTGCAAAGGTAATGGAGGAAATACATAGAGGCCTATGTGGGGCTCACGAGGGAGCAGGGACATTAGCTAACAAAATATTCAGGCAAGGATACTACTGGCCCACTGTTAAAAAAGAAGCAGAAGAGTTTGTCCGGAGGTGTGACGTATGTCAGAGATTTGCCAATACCATCAGGACCCCTGCCACTCCTCAAGCAAGCATATCCAGTCCATGGCCTTTCTCACAATGGGGAATTGACATCCTGGGACCTTTCCCCAAGACTACGGGGCAAAGGAAATTCGTAGTGGTGGCTGTGGAATATTTCTCGAAATGGCCAGAGGCAGAAGCAATAGCCACAATCACAGCTCGCAAGATGATAGATTTCGTATGGGGACATATCATCTGCAGATTTGGCATACCAAGAGTACTTATCTCAGACAACGGCAGACAGTTCGACTGCAGCACTTTCAGAGCCTTTACGACGAACATGGGCATATGGCATAAGTTCTCCTCCGTGGCTCACCCTCAGACTAATGGCCAAACGGAAGTCACTAATAGAGCTATCCTTCAAGGATTAAAGAAACGGCTGGATGGCGCAAAGGAGAATTGGGCAGAAGAACTCAATAGCACTCTATGGGCACTCCGAACCACTCCCAGAGCGCCCACTCAAGAAACCCCGTTTGCACTTGCTTATGGAACAGAGGCTGTAGTCCCAGTTAAATTGCAGATCCCCACTCATCGAGTTCAATTCGTTAGTGAGAACGCTAATGGGGACAAATTAAGGAGCAACCTAGATGCTCTTGAAGAAGTTAGGGAAGAAGCCCAAGTCCGAACTGCCGCTTATCAACAACGAGCGGCAAGATATTACAATCAAAAAGTTAGAGAAAGAAGCTTGAAGGTGAGAGACCTGACTTTAAGAAACCTGGAAGCTACTGGAAAAAGAGCAGCCGCCGGCAAGCTAGCACCGACCTGGGAAGGTCCATTCAAGGTGACAAAAGTGGTTAAGCCCGGGGTATACCGAATTGAAGATATGCAAGGAAATCCCAAGCCCCACGCTTGGAACATCCAGCACTTAAAAAGGTATTTTCCTTGAAATATTTGTAAAGAAAAAACATTGTATTTTGACAAAAAGGAATAAATAAAAATTGTTTATACAATGTGATTATCTTTGTGAAAAACATTTTTCCATGATAAAGAAAGAACAGGGCTCAGAAAGATCCCTTGCAAACAAGACCTCAGTTAGGCACAAAAACCAGCTGAGATGACGAAACGACAGTAAGGCCAATGAGCCTGAATTTTGTACAAACAACCGGCGCGACCCCGAGGTCGTCCCGGAAACTCAAAGAAAACCAGGATCCCGTAAGATCTCCTGGAAACAAAAACAACCGGCGAGGCCCCGAGGTCGTCCCGGAAATTCAAAGAAAAACAGGATCCCGTAAGATCTCCTGGAAACAAAAAACAACCGGCGAGGCCCCGAGGTCGTCCCGGAAATTCAAAGAAAAACAGGATCCCGTAAGATCTCCTGGAAACAAAAAACAACCGGCGAGGCCCCGAGGTCGTCCCGGAAATTCAAAGAAATCCAGGATCCCGTAAGATCTCCTGGAAAACAAAAACAACCGGCGAGGCCCCGAGGTCGTCCCGGAAACTCAAAGAAAACCAGGATCCCGTAAGATCTCCTAGAAACAAAAAACAACCGGCGAGGCCCCGAGGTCGTCCCGGAAATTCAAAGAAATCCAGGATCCCGTAAGATCTCCTGGAAAACAAAAACAACCGGCGAGGCCCCGAGGTCGTCCCGGAAATTCAAAGAAAACCAGGATCCCGTAGGATCTCCTGGAAACAAAAACAACCGGCGAGGCCCCGCGGTCGTCCCGGAAATTCAAAGAAATCCAGGATCCCGTAAGATCTCCTGGAAAACAAAAACAACCGGCGAGGCCCCGAGGTCGTCCCGGAAATTCAAAGAAAACCAGGATCCCGTAGGATCTCCTGGAAACAAAAACAACCGGCGAGGCCCCGCGGTCATCTCGAAAATTCAAAGAAATCCAGGATCCCGTAAGATCTCCTGGAAAACAAAAACAACCGGCGCGACCCCGAGGTCGTCCCGGAAACTCAAAGAAAACCAGGATCCCGTAAGATCTCCTGGAAACAAAAACAACCGGTGAGGCCCCGAGGTCGTCCCGGAAATTCAAAGAAAAACAGGATCCCGTAAGATCTCCTGGAAACAAAAAACAACCGGCGAGGCCCCGAGGTCGTCCCGGAAATTCAAAGAAAAACAGGATCCCGTAAGATCTCCTGGAAACAAAAAACAACCGGCGAGGCCCCGAGGTCGTCCCGGAAATTCAAAGAAATTCAGGATCCCGTAAGATCTCCTGGAAAACAAAAACAACCGGCGAGGCCCCGAGGTCGTCCCGGAAACTCAAAGAAAACCAGGATCCCGTAAGATCTCCTGGAAACAAAAAACAACCGGCGAGGCCCCGAGGTCGTCCCGGAAATTCAAAGAAATCCAGGATCCCGTAAGATCTCCTGGAAAACAAAAACAACCGGCGAGGCCCCGAGGTCGTCCCGGAAATTCAAAGAAAACCAGGATCCCGTAGGATCTCCTGGAAACAAAAACAACCGGCGAGGCCCCGCGGTCGTCCCAGAAATTCAAAGAAATCCAGGATCCCGTAAGATCTCCTGGAAAACAAAAACAACCGGCGAGGCCCCGAGGTCGTCCCGGAAATTCAAAGAAAACCAGGATCCCGTAGGATCTCTTGGAAACAAAAACAACCGGCGAGGCCCCGCGGTCATCCCGAAAATTCAAAGAAATCCAGGATCCCGTAAGATCTCCTGGAAAACAAAAACAACCGGCGAGGCCCCGAGGTCGTCCCGGAAATTCAAAGAAAACCAGGATCCCGTAAGATCTCCTGGAAACAAAAACAACCGGCGAGGCCCCGCGGTCGTCCCGAAAATTCAAAGAAATCCAGGATCCCGTAAGATCTCCTGGAAAACAAAAACAACCGGCGAGGCCCTGAGGTCGTCCCAGAAATTCAAAGAAAACCAGGATCCCGTAGGATCTCCTGGAAACAAAAACAACCGGCGAGGCCCCGCGGTCGTCCCGAAAATTCAAAGAAAACCAGGATCCCATAAGATCTCCAGGAAACAAAAATAGGTCGGTAAAGGACTTAAGAGCCTCCCAAAATGAAAAATTTCTCCACCGGAACAACTTATAAAATCCAATTCCGACCTCGGAAAGAGAAGAGCCCAGAGCTAAAAAAAAAAAAAAAAAAAAAAAAAAAAAAAAAAGAGGCCCAAGACCGAGCTCTCAGTTCGGATAGATTTATATCCTTAAAGGATCGAGATACGAAGGCCAAAGAAAAAGGTCGAGCTCCCTCCATAGAAGGACTCATAAATGACGATATCCTTAGGAGGATAAAAAGGCTATAATCAAAGCCTCAACCAGTTTATCTGAAACAAATATACGAAGTCACAACGAAGAAAGAAGGACTAAAAGCCAAAAACTGACATGATAGTTAAAAAGGTACGAGATTTGATCTCTCAGACTATCAGCTAAGAGCTGAGCTCGCAACTTAAGATTAATTCAGAGCTTCTGAATAAAAATATGTAGTTTATATCACAAATACGAAGAGTAGATATAAATGTCAAGAAATATGAAAAACAAGAAGGAAACTAATATTTCATTAATGACTATTACAATTTATTTCTCCGGCGAGGAAGGAGGATAAATAGTCCTTAAGGGACTTACATCAGTAAGAACACCCTCGACTGCATTATCTCTATTTACAGCCACCTCCGAAGGAAGCTCGGTGTCCTTTGGGCCAGAGCTCTCAACATTAATAGTAGGGGCAACTTCTGACCTAAGGTGAAGGCCGTCTTTCTCAGAATCAAGATCATCTTCCTCCGACCCCACCTCGGATTCCCCTGACGAAGACTCAGCTGTCCGGTCTATGTTCCTCCGAGAATCTCCTCGGGGCAAAGGGAAATCATCCTCCCCGTATAGCACTGACTCGCCATCTGAGTCCACCTCGCGCCTACGAAGCTTGGCCAAAGGAATATCAGGAGCCTGTCTAGCTTCTCTTAAACCGCGATTGTAGCCAGTTACATACATTCGGTAGGCCTTATCAAGGATAGCCTTTTTCATCTCACCAGAAGCTTTATACTCATCAAGGTGTTCTTCACAAGCCTCAGCCACAAATTCCTTAAACTCAGAAGAGTCTTTGTAGTCCTGGAGATGAGCTTCACAGGCCTGATCAATTTTAACCTTCAGCTCATCAGACTCCTGATACTCCGCTATATACTGTTCACGCTTCAGCTGAGCCTTCCCTTCCGCATACTTTACCACCTCAAGCAGGGCTAAACATTTACGTTCCAAAGCCCTAACTTCATGCTTCAGCTGTTGTTGGCGAAGGTTGAACTCTTCAGCCGATGAAGACAGATCTTTGATACGTTCAGAACTTGTGCCCAATTCCTGCTCAAGGACTTCCACCCGGGCTAGGGCACTTTCCTTCTGAGCCTTCACCTCACTCAGGTGAGCTTGAAGCCCCTCAAAATCAGCCTTTAAGGCCTCATGTTGGCGCTGGACCTCGGCTCTTTGACTTACAGCCTCATCTCTCTCCTGAAGGGCCGTCGTCATAGAGGACAGCTGTTTTACAACCTCTACACAACGAGTTTCCACTTCAGCTGCCCTCTCATCAGACTCCTGGAGAACTCTGCGAGTACGAGATAGCTCTGACTCCAGGGATTTGCTATGCTCTGCCGCCTCAACTGCTTTGTCCTCAGCTCGTTTAGAGGCCTCCAGGGCAGAATGCAACTCCACTCGGAGAGACTGGATCTGCTCCCGGGCAGCTGCCAGGTGGCCCCTCGCGTCGCTGGTGGCAGTCAGGTTCTCATCACGATGCGCTTCCTCGATCCGGCGGTCCACGGACTCCCGGAGAGAGAGATCACGGGCATCCACCTCCATAACCAGGTCTAACACCTAGTACGGAAAAACAATTGTCAAGAAAAGAAACAAAGCAAACTCAAAGAAAGGTGAAAAATAACTTACCATCAGCAACATTTCTCCAATCGTGGATCCGAGCTCCTCACGAGAGCGAGATTGGAAGGACACCTGCTCCTTGGTAGAACTGGCCAAGTGACCAGTCAGGGCCAGAAGACGAGGATCCGAAGCCTCTGTTATCCCGCCAAACATCCGTTCCCGGAGAAGTGCGGCAACAGCGGAGGCCGGAGACTCCGAGGAAATGCTTGACAGGTCCAGAATGTTGTCAGTAGGGGACGATGAACGAACAGCAGAAATACCCTTCCTTTTCCCCATGGGAGGAAGAGGTGCGGAAGGACCTGTAGCAGTCCGGGATTTCTTCGGAGCAGGAGATGGGACAGGCGTTCCAGCAGGGGTCGGACGCTTGCCCCCAGTCTTGGAGGGGACACCCTCAGATCCCTCAGGTTCAGTCCTCACAGGGGCAGGGGCACCTTCACCAGAAACCTCCGGGCTTTGCTCCTCCAGGAGGATGATCTCCATCCCTGTCCTAGAGATCTCCTTATCTTCAACAGGGGACTTAATTTTCCCCCCTAACACCTCCTCAGTAGAATGAACGGCACCCTGCCCCACTTGTTCAGTAGTTTGGGTCTGCTCCACAACAGCTAGGGCAGTTTCCCTCATGACCTCTGAGGAGGCTGGAACGGATCTAAACCCTTCAGCAGGCGTCGAGGTCGAGCTCGACCCACCATGGCTAAATGACCGAGCTGATTTGGTGCTGCGAGAGCTCAGCTTGGAAGTTCGAGAAGAGGCTTTGACGGGAGGTCGGCTGATCTTCTTGGAGGAAGCGGCCTGAGCCAGCTCTGCAGCAATCTCAGTTACAGAACGCCCATCCCCAAAGGCGTCAAAAATTGCATGCATGTTCTCCCGAGACAGGTCAAAATTCTTGGGGAATTTGATGCCATCCATTCTAACCTCAGACGCTGCAAGAAACAAGAAGTTATAAAGAGTCAGCATACTTCCTGATATCATGAGCAAAGAAGAAACAGAATAGCCGGACAAAGCACTATACCCGTGTCCCGGATATCCCTAAGGTTGGACGCAAACATACACTTCTCGATATCATACTTCCTCTCAACGGAAGTCAGTCGAAGCAGCCCGACCTGCTCAATAAGACTCAATTCGGGCAGATCGTTACAGCCCGGAAAGATCTCCCCCCACCTTAGGTCCACCTCCCATGATCGGCAGGACCCTAATTTCAACTCCGCCACAAGGAAATTCTCTACCCATCCCTTTATAGAATCCTTGTAGCCCGTAAGAAGAGACAGCCCATTACGGGGGGAAAAGTAATAGAAGTTTTGCTTCGCCCTAACCAGGCGGAAAAAAGTGACAAACAGACAGGCCGTAGGGGCGAAACCCCAACCCAAGCAGATAGACTCGAAACAGGACATGAACAAAATGGAATTTGGGGATAACATTCGAGGAGTTACCCCAAAGTATTCAAACACCTCAACAAAGAAAGGGGTAAAAGGAAGCGGTAGACCAAATTCTCTCTGCTTCAGGAAAAACACTATGCTACGAACCTCTTGGGGATCCACTAAACCAGGTGGGCGAGGGTAAGGAAGCACTATCCTCTCATTTGGAAGAGGTGCTCGAATAAGATACAACGGAGTATCTAAAAGCCTCCGAGAAATGTGATTAGTTATGTTGGAAGGGGTAACATGCGACTCAAGGTCAAAAACATCAGGAAGCTTTAAACTTGCCATGGAAGAACAAGGAAGCGTACCTGAGAACACGATAGGATGAAAAAAGAGACGTAGAAGGAATTGCAGGAAGACAGAGAGCAACCAAGAACTAGTTCTTCAAAAGACAGAAGGAATTCGAAAAGAAAGAAAGAAAGGCTATTATGAGGCAAGGCGTTGATACTGAACAGTTTTGTCTTGGAGCGGCGCGATCATTAATTGTTCTCGAAGTTTACCCTCTCGACAGTTAGGAAATAACCGGCGAGACGGTAAAGGGGCAAAAGGACGATCGCTGGGCCTCTCTACATCTATCAAGGGCCAAGTATACGATGACAGTCCCTCATTTAAAAGCCCATTCGCCATCCACATAGTACAGGCCCAACTCATCAGTTAGAGCAACTTAGCCTACTACTTTACCATCCCTATGGTAAATGCCGAGGAAACAGAGGGGCAAGTCACGAAAAGACTCAACAGTACAAGCAAATAGGAGCATGATAAAGGTCAGACTTGCGCATCACTTAAAAAGTTATAAGATTTGATTTACCGCTACTAAACAAAGGGTGGGAGATCGGAAAGAGGCGCCAAAAGCACCTCGGAGTCATACAAAGCTGAGAGCTTAGAGTTCAACTCATCAGAAGCCGAGCTCAGAGGTCGGATTAGTCCAGCTCAGACAGCATGACTTGAGAGCTCAGCCAGCTAAAGGAAACTCAGAGCTCATCTCACTAAACAAAGACATAACTCTCAGGTCGGCCAGTTCAGCTCGGACAACATGACCTAAGAACCCGTTCGGATGAAGGAGACTCAAAGCTCAATTCATCGAAGTAAAGACCGAGCTCACAGGTCGGTCAGACAGTCCAGTTCGAAAAACTTGAAAGCCCAGTTGACTAAGTGGATCCGGAGTTCAACTCATCAAAGCTCGCAGATAGGTTAGATTAGCTCGGGAAAAAGCAGGACAGAGCTCAGTTGGCTAAAACTATAAGGCGAGCAATCTAAAGTATTTCACACATAATAAAAGAAGAACAGCTTAAGCATGAGAGCAGAACAAGAACTTCATTAAAAGAAAAGCACATTACAGCACGTTACAAAGGCCTACACTACGGGATGAAAGACTATCCTTAAAGAATTTACATATCCAGATACTTCCTCATCTACGACTATCACCTACCCTACTATTCTAGTCTTCAGCTCGGAGGACTTCTCGTAGCTCGGAATGAGAGTTTTTCGGAAAAGGCCAAGATCTGTCTCGCTATTACAGGGGAACTGAACAAGTTGATTCCCATAAGCATTTCTCACTGTTCCCCTGGGCGAACGTCCGGTTACCCAAATGTGATGCACGGTACATTCGAACAAGCTCAGAAATGGTATGCCGGCTTTGCACCACACATGAAAAACATAAGTCTTCGAGGCTATGACCCCGAAGAGATCGCGAAGTACACATTCGAAAAAATCGCTGGAGACCTGACTGAGTACAGCAGATCCCAGTCTCACGTAATACTGGTACTTCACACCAAAGGGAATAATAATACTGGTACTTCACACCAAAAAGAACAACAAGCTGAGCGCCGGCGCCACTCCCATTTATATCAAAAGAGGACAACAGGGGCATCGAGGAAATTCCCTGTTTCTCTGTGGAAAAAGGCGAAGTTAGATCGAACCCCTCAACAGTCCAGAACTTCTCTGGAGCCCGGACAACAAGCAGAAGAGGAGGCCGGCCAGACGACCTGGGTAAAGCAGTTTCAGCAGCTTGCTGGATGGTCCCGCCCTTCGCCTGCCATACCCGAAGGATCTTCAATGCACCATCCAGACGCTTTAGAGGTAACATCAAATTTTCAAGAATTTTGAACTGACCCATTTTTATTTCAGGAACTGCAAAAAGTTTCAAAACAGTGACAAGTCAGAAACAGTTCTCCCCTAAGATGATAAGAGCAAAATCAAAGCAAACCTCTGGGGCACAAGGCAATCTGCTTGAAGAAGGCGTCGAATAGACCTGCCACAGATAAAACAAGAATTTTTCATTTCAACAGAAGGCTCAAGAATGAAGAAAAGCTGGCGCTGATATATACCCGGAGCCTGAGGATTTAGCACGGGGCAGAACTACACTAGACTCTAAGCTAATGGTGTCAGATTTCTAAAAGATATTCACAGAAAAGGAAAGAAAGGAGATGTCCAGATAATGATGACAAGAAAGTAAAGGCGACAGAGGACAAGAAGAATAGAGAAAAGACAGAAAGAGGAAAGAGCAGATAGAATTCAGAAACTGTGCAACGACTGAAAGACGAAAGGATGTTATTAAGGCACCTGAACCCGAACAGACGCGATCATAATAGTTCTTGGTATTCACCCCCTCGGCAGTTGGAGCAATAACTGCCGAGAAGGTGAAGGGGCAATTGATGACCGCTGGATTCCTTCACCCCGGACCAGGGGCTTGACCCCAGCCCAAGGCCCATGACGTAGAGGCCCACACACCTGATATACAGAACAAGCCTGGCTCATCCGACCCTCAAGGCCGGGCTCGACCCATCTTCTTCACTCAAGCCGGCCTGGCCCACACGAAGTAGGCCCTCTCCATTCAGGCTTAGCGTCTGGCCCAACTCTCGGCCCAGCCCAGGATCCAGAGAAATATTCACCAGACAGCCTGGCAGATCCGCTCGAACGTACGCACGAGGAGAATCAGAGGCCGTTACGCATGGAGCAGGCAGCTGATACCCTAGTACCTCCGAATCCGCATGGCAGAGACGCGTGGCCCAATCCTGGAGAGACCTTTACACGTCACCAGCAAGCAAGACAATGTATAAAAGAGGAGTCCCCTCCTCAGAAAGCTTAGGCCTTATTCAGTAATACAAAACCCTTGTAAAACCCTATTCTATTGGATCTCAGATCATCACTCTCAACGCAAGTTTTCCTCTATGGTCCCTTTATGACTCGATACTCTCGCATTTTCCTCTTTCTTAAACCTAACTTCTTCTTTCCCCTTCCTTATGGAAGACGATTTGCGTCAATTGACTATCAATGAAGAAGAAGATGTTGTCCCTATTAAGAGCTCCAGTGATATTTCGATCGTCACTTATGATTTCTGTAAGGTAGAGATGTTTCTCATATACAATCCAATCAATTTTCAGATGGCAGATTTATGGGGGCAATACTCGGACAATTAATGCATTGAAGAATTTGGTTACCAGTTACAAGCCGAACATTTTATTTTTGATAGAAACAAAAATTTTTAGCTCTCGTATGAAATTTTTTCGTAATTTTTTACATTTTGATCGTTGTTTCTCAGTCAATAGGCAAGGATTGGGAGGAGATCTTTCGTTAATGTGGAAGAGTATGTGTCTATTTCTATAGTTTGCTTTTCTTTAAATTTTATTGATTCGGTTGTTTCGAAAGGTAATGTTCAATGGAGGTTTACTAGTTATTATGGGTTTCGGAATCGCAACGACGACGTCAGTCAGGGAACCTTATTCGAGTTTTATCTCATAGAAGCTCTCTTCTATGACTTTGTTCTAGAGACTTTAATTATTTATGCTCGAGAGATGAGAAAGAAGGAGAAATATTTTTGCTAAATTATCTTATACAGAGATTTGATTTTGAATGATTGTAAATATTTGTTAGACTCTAGAACTGATATTTCTGTTAGATGAGCTCGTCGTAATGCTACTCTAACTGCTCATACTTTGATTAGAGAATCTATCAGGTATAATCGTCTTTCTGTTTAGAATGATATTATTTTTGTTTGATGAAATTTTATTAATACAATCATTAGTTTTGCTTTCAAAATAAATATGCTTTAAATATATTTTCAAAAATCGGCAAAGACAAAGATGGTATCTTACTCAAGGTGGTGGTAGGACTATAATCAATTTTCTTGTTTGATGGGCATGGAACTTTGAAAATAATTAGGAGGTAGGCATTAAGAATTTTAAAATTAAAGAACAAAGTGAGCCTATAGTCCAAGGCAAGGCATGACCCGGACTAACTAGTGCCTGCTGGCTTTGATTACATTGAATATTTGATTAAGCAAGTGGCTCATCTACAAGGAGTCTTTGTGGCTCATATGATAACGTGGTCGTATTTTTCCGTCGTGCCTTTTCTTCATCTGGAAGGTTTGAATTTTCAAACATTAAAGTCTATTATTAGTTCCCACATTATCAATTATTTTTCTTTTTTCGGTTTTTTTAAGGTTATTATTAAATTTTTCTTATCTCCATAAGCGTTGAAACCAGCAAAAAACACAAGGTTATGACAAGCTTCATCTCTTTTGATCCAAAGCTCCCAGCTTTAACAAGAATCCTTTAAATACCAGCAGTTTAAAATAATTAAATATAAAATAAATTATATTTTTCAACAATACCTAAAATGACGTATAAAAAATGACGTTATTCCTAAAAAACTTGCTCAATAAGTCTTGACTGTGGAATCACGTTCTAAAACACTACCTTTTTGTCATATCACAAAAAATTACAGCCTTTTTTTAAAAAGAAAATATTTATATCTTTTTCTGAAAAAAAAAAATCAATCCTTGTCTACTAATAATTTTGAAAACATTTTTCTTATTTGATTATAAAGGATGTTTTTATCAAACTAATAAATTATATCATTTTCAATAACATTTTTTTATCTTTCTATAACATAAAACGATTTTTAACACCTTATCAAGTTTATTAAAATATTTGAAAAATTACAAACACACGTTTATTATTATTAATATGCTAACTAATAAATTTTTTTCTTAATAAATATTTTTCACATCTAAATCATTTTATAGAAAATAAACAGAGCCTAATTAAGTAAGAAGGAAGTTTTGAAAACCAGAAGAATTTAAAATATTTTGGCTTAAAAAGAACAAAAACATTACAAGTTCAATAATAATTACTAAAGAAAAAGAAAAACAAAATTCTGAAACTGAGAATTCAATATTCTGAATTGACAAATTTTCTTAATTTATCATCATTAAGAAAACATGAAATTAATTAGAGTGGTTATCATTAAAGTCAAGAATCAATTGTCTCTTGCTCAGTAAAGTAAAATAAAATAAAATGAAATGAAATAAAATAATAAACAATGGTATTTCTACACGAGCATAGAATAGTGAAGCCCTGAATCCTGGTGATGGCTTAACTTCTTAGCATTTCACTGTTTCAGACGTTAAAATTATTATTATTATCTACCAAAAGATAAAGTTAAAATTTCGTAGCCTCTCTCTTCGTCAGAAGTGAATTTTCTTTTTCAATGGCCTTCTAAACAATTACTTTTTTGGATTTCACTGGTCTTCTTGTCTTTTGGAGGCTTTCTTTATCCCTACGGACTGAGGGAGCCTCCTCTCTATGCGACTGTGAGTTTGTCTCTCCACTGCCGAATGGAGATATATATTTTTCTTTTGTTTTTTTTGAAGTATCAGTGTTTTGATGAGAGAGACTTGTTTTAATTGAATGTCATTTTCTTTCCTTTTGTATTTTTTTGTCTTTTTTTATAGTGTGTTGTAAATCTTAAAGCTCTCATAGTTTGTGCTATTTAAGATCTTTTCTCTAGTCATGGACAATGGTAGCAACTTATAAATCTGGATTAGATAAGAGCTTCTCTGCTCTCCATTGAGGGGTTTTCCTAATCTAGAATCTTTAGCTCTCGTCTCAAGCGTGGTGGTTTTCAGAGTTGATTGAAGAAGTCGCTCTTCTCTTTCGGTATCATCTATATCTCACCGACCATCTGTCTCCAGCGTTGCATGTATGTTTTATGGAGGTTTTATTTTTTCTCGGAAGGTATAAGTTTTAGTTGTTTTTTTGCTTGATTAGGAGAGATTCACCTGTTCTTCGTTTAGTATGTTTGGGTTTTGGCCCTTCATTGGGGTTCTCTCACTGTTGGTATCGTTGACGAAGCTATTGGAGCTTTCACAGGAAGAGTGACATGGAGCAACTAGCCTTGGACTATACAATAGACTTGAATCGGACCTAACTTTTGCTGTCGACGTCCGATAGAGACCCACGATAGCTTTTCGGAAAGGAAATTTTGAGATGCATGACTTTCAAAAGTGTGACAATGATTATAGGCTTGTCACAAAGTTTGATATGGAAATTCCATCATTTAGAGGGTCAATTTTGTATTTTAATTATTTTTTTGGATATTTTGATTATTTTCGTAATTTTACTTACTAGGGTTTTGTTTCTATTATAAATAGCCTCCATTGGCTATTAGAAATGTACTTTTCAATCTTTGAGGAATTTCAATAAGACTTTTAGTCTTCTAGCCTATCTTTTCTCTTATTTCGTTTTAACCAAACGATATTGGTTAAAACTCCTGACGGAGTCTAAATAGTCCTTTATCATATTGGTATCAGAGCAAAGTTCGACCAAGGTAGAGAATCAAGAGGCACGACTTGCTACGATTGAGGCAACTTTGGCAGAATTAAGGGAGATGATCGTACAGCTGACCCTGCAGCACGGACTCCACCAACCCGCCGCCGCCGCACACCCCCAGCCAGTCGCCAATCCTGTGGTCGCTAATATTGTGCTTGCAAATCCCCATCAGAATTATCAGGAAAGTTATAAGATCAAGATAGACCTTCAAAACTTTTCTGGTTCGCTGGATGTGGAATCTGTTCTTGATTGGCTGGCAGAGGTTGAACGTTTTTTCGAAGTTATGAACGTGGAAAAGGATCGCAAGGTTTCGATTGTGGCCTATAAGCCAAAAGGGGGTGCAGCAACCTAGTGGAATTCGATTCAAAATGAACGCTATCGGAGGAGGCTGGAACCCATACGAAACTGGGTGTTGATGAAGCAAATGTTTGAACAACGGTTCTTACCTAGCGATCACGCTCAAGTTTTGTATAACTGGTATCATGACTGTGTACAGGAGAACCAAAGGGTAGATGAATATACCGAAGAGTTTTTGAGGTTGCAGGCGAGGTGTGAAAACTGTGAGAACGAAGCCCAACAGGTTGCTCATTATCAGAAGGGCCTGAATCACGAAATTCATTGTATGATGGGAGTAGCTGCGATTTTCACCTTGGCAGACGCTATTGAGGTGGCAAAAAGGGCAGAAGAGCGTGTTGATTGGCAACTACAACAGTAGAACAACCGAAATTTCAATTACAGAAATTATAGTTCGACAGGGACGCAGCAGTATAGAGGCAATGACAGCAGGCAGCCTTCTAAGACTGTAAATTTTGGCAATCCTCATAATATCATGGAAGAAAGGAGAGACAATAAAGGAAAGGCAGTTACCACTACAGCAGACAAAGGAGGCAGAACCAATCCTTATCATAAGCCAACATGAGACATATGTTACCGCTGCAGGCAACCTGGTCATCGATCAAATAATTGTCCAGAATGTAGAGGAGTTAATACTGATCGCCGACAAATTAATATAGTTGAGCAGGTGGCCGAAATTGACGAGGAAGTGAATGACGATGACGAATCTATTACTAGTTCTGAAGATGGAGAAGTCACCTATGTGGTAAAGAAAATCTTATGCTCAACAAAACAGAAGGATGAGACACAAAGGAGGAAGATTTTCCAGGCAAAGTGTAGAGTATGAGAGGCAATTTGTAGGCTAATTATAGATAGCTACAGTTGTGAGAATCTGATAGCTAAGTAATTGGTGGAGAAATTACAGTCGCCTACACAGTCGTACCCTTCGCCATACAAAGTCGGATGAATTAAAGAAGGTCCGACAATTGAGGTCAACAGAATCTACAACGTGCCTATCTCGATCGGTAAATCTTATACTGAACCTGTTAATTGTGATGTTATGGATATGGATTGCTGTGGCATTTTGCTAGGTCGCCCTTAGCAATTCGATATTGATGCTTTGCATAAGGGGAAGGAGAATTCATACATGTTCACGTGGAATTAAAAGAAGATTACTATCTTGCCTTCCGGTTCTGCGAAACATTCTAAAGTGGAAGGGAAGAATGTTGTTGCTGTTTCCACGAGAGTGTAGAGGCTATCAAGCGCAGTTGAGAAATCTGGAGGTACACTGGCTTTATTGGTGAGAGCAAAAAGTATAAGAATGCACCATGAAACAGCCCGACCTAAACTGACCCAAATAACTTTTGAGCCCACTTTTCACTTGGCCCAAAATGGTTAATCCAATTTATTTAGTAGTTTCGTGCTAGCTATTATATACAATTCTAATTTTCCATCATCTTTTGATGTGGGATGGCTTCCGCACCGAAAGCAGGCAGTTAGCTATTATACTCGGTCCAGCTAAATTTGCGACGTCCTCGTTCTTGGACCTTTTTGTATGTCATTTTGGTTATTAATAAAAGAGGTTTTTATTATTATTATTTGTTTGCATGTTACATAATAATGATTATCATCCCTGGTTACTTATTATTATGTTGATAATAATAAAATATAACTGGTATGATTATTAATTGATAATCATGAGATGATTATGTATATGTTGATATAATTCAATAATCATAAATACTTGTTAGAGAACAAAGTATTGTAACGACCCGGAAACCGGACCGCTACCGGCGCTAGGATTCAGGTCGGCTTAAGGCCGCCAGAACCCGTAGCAAGCCAAACATACATCCTGTGAACCTATTTAATCCCATACATGGTCAACAACATACATAAAAAAATTTAAAAAAAACTTTTCTTTCATTCAAACATTTCTTTGCCAAGCCTAGCCTGTGCATGCGCAAACATAACATAAACCTCTCATTGGAGTCCTCATCAAATACTCCAATGGGGTAACATAACATAACATAGGCTTGGATTACATAGGCATCATAAAAATATTATATCTCATACAAGACCATGTGTACAGGGAATACAACAGACTCTAGTCAAGCACATTATCAAACTTACATTACATTACATCTCATACTTTTACATTACCAACAAACCATGTCCACAGCTAAGCTATTACATAAACTTCTCTTACTCTGCTGACTCCTCTATCTACTCTGCACCTGCAAGACTGGGGCTAGGGGAGAGGGGGTGAGCTATAAAGCCCAATGAGCAGAAACTAAAAACATTTGCTTTAATTCCTCCATTTTTAGGTATATTATTATTCATTTTATTATTATTATTATTATTATTATTATTATTTAACTTTTTCTTTCTTTTTCTTATTCATGCTTTCATGAAATGCAACACATCACAGCTAATCACATAAAGGATGGTATTGTCACCATTAGTCCTCAACATCTCCAAATGCCAGGGGCGTAGAATGGGCCTCACTGGTCTTTCTCTTACATAACATAACCTTCTAAAGTGCCAGGGGCGTAGAATGGGCCTCGCTGGTCTTTCTCTTACATAGTGCCAGGGGCGTAGAATGGGCCTCGCTGGTCTTCCATAACATATCATCATAACATAACATCAGAGGACTATGGATCACCCAACAACCATCCACATCAACATCAATTTATGCAATGCAGCATATTCGTGAATTCTAATGCAAACATCCTAAAATATTGCATGGCATAATGATGCATGGGCAATGCTTTACGATTCATTCATTTATTCATTTACTTTACTTTAAAACTTAAGGGGTTGTTCCACTCACCTGGTGACTGAAGCTTTAACAACGAACTCTGAACGACTATCTCATAACCGGGGGTCTCGGTTCCTCGGGTCCGAACCTACACAGGTGGACTCAAATGAGGCACCAAACAACAAGAACATAACTCTAAACATACCCCTAAAAACCTCCTAAAAACACCTCAAAACACTCCTAGGAAGCATGCAAGAAAAGGCTGGACAGGGCACTTTCGGCGGCACCTTCGGCGGCCGGAAGTCCCTCCAGAGCCGAAAGTCAGGCAGGTTCGGCGGCACCTTCGGCGGCCGAAACTCCCAGACAGAGGCGAAACTCATGCATGTTCGGCGGCACCTTCGGCGGCCGAAAGTCTCGGACAGAGCCGAAACTCCAACTTTCGGGGGCAAGCTTCGGCAGCCTAAAGCTGCCTCTCAAGCCATGTTCGGCGGCCGAAACTCCCTTCGGCTGCCGAACCTGATTTCTGCTAAAGGGCAGAAACTTGGTTCCCTTAAGCATTTTTGCCTTCAAACTCACCAATCATGCATAAACTTGTTCTAAAACATGCATAAACACCATACATCACACCTAGGGGTCTCAAACTATAAATTACCCCAACTACAACACTTCAACACACACAAACAACATACATTGTTCATCAAAACATCAAAACCCATAAACTCATCAACAAGCCTAAACATGCATCTCTACCCATAAAACAACTTAAAACTTACTTAAAACATATAAGGAGCTTAAGATCGGCTCTTACCTCTTGAAGATCGAGAGGGAGACGACCTAAACTTGGAGATCCACGAAAATGAGCTCCTGAGTTCCCAAAGCTCCAAAACTTGGTTTAAATGCTCAAAACTTGCAATGTGTGTTTAAAACTCAAGGAAAATGGAAGAGATTTGGAGGAAGAACACAAGATTTGCAAAGGGAAGGTCGGAAGCTTGCTGTGGCCGAAAATGGGAGGAAGCTCGCCCATTTCGGCTAAGTGCCCCTTTTATAGGTGGCTGGCCAGGCCACGTTCGGGGGCCGAATGTGCCTCCGCATCCATGCAATGTTCGGCGGCCGAACTTGACTTTCGGCGGCCGAACCTGGACTTCCCTAACTCATGCTTTCGGGGGCCTAACGTGCCTCCAAAACGCATGTATGTTCGGCGGCCGAACTTGACTTTCGGCGGCCGAACCTGGGTTTTCCTCCAAAGACTTCTCATGCAAAACTCATTTAATTTTTATACCTAAAATCATGAAATACCTTAAAACATTTTATGAAAACATGTTTCTACCCTACTAGAGGCTTCCGACATCTGAGATTCCACCGGACGGTGGGAATTTCCGATACCGGAGTCTAGCTGGGTATTACATTCTCCCCCCCTTAAGAACATTCGTCCCCGAATGTTCCTCACTAGCACACATAGCATGGCAAAGAATATAACACACATACAAGGCACATAAACACATAGGGATCTAACCTTAAAAGAGATGAGGGTACTGCTGGAGCATAGACTCTCGTGTCTCCCAAGTGCATTCTTCCAAGTTGTGGTGGTTCCACAGGACTTTCACCATCGGGATTTCCTTGTTCCTCAACTTTCTGATCTGTGTGTCTAGGATCCGCACTGGCTGCTCAACATAAGTGAGATCCTCTTGGATCTCCACATCAGGCTCACTAAGAACCTTGCTCGGATCTGACACGTACTTTCTTAACATGGAAACATGGAAAACCGGATGGATTCTTTCCATAGAAGCAGGTAAATCCAGCTTGTACGACACATTCCCAATCTTTTGCAAGATTTCAAAGGGTCCGATGTATCGTGGGGCTAGCTTACCTTTCTTCCCGAACCTAACCACTCCTTTCATTGGAGACACCTTAAGCAATACCAGATCCCCCTCCTGAAACTCTACTAGTCTTCTGCGGATGTCTGCATAACTCTTCTGTCTGCTTGCAGCAGTCTTGATTCTTTCTCTGATTATTGGTACCACCCTGCTGGTGATCTCTACTAGCTCAGGCCCTGCCAAGGCCTTTTCTCCAACTTCTTCCCAGCAAACAGGTGACCTGCACTTCCTCCCATATAAAGCTTCATATGGAGCCATCCCGATGCTAGCATGATAGCTGTTATTGTAGGCGAACTCCACTAGGGGTAGATGTTGCCTCCAAGAACCGCCAAAATCTAGCACACACATTCTGAGCATATCTTCTATTGTCTGGATGGTCCTCTCTGACTGTCCATCAGTCTGGGGATGGAAGGCAGTACTGAAGTCTAACCTGGTACCCATAGCACTCTGCAGACTCCGCCAAAACCTGGAAGTGAACTGGGGCCCTCTATCAGACACTATAGACACTGGAACCCCGTGCAGCCTGACAATCTCATCCACATACACCTGCGCCAACTTGTCCACAGAGTAGCCACTCCTGACAGGGATGAAGTGAGCAGATTTGGTGAGTCTGTCCACAATCACCCATATGGAGTCCACTCTGTTGGACGTCGCCGGTAACCCTACTACGAAGTCCATAGCTATGTTTTCCCATTTCCATTCTGGAATCGGTAGCGGGTTAAGCATTCCAGCTGGCTTCTGATGTTCCAGCTTCACCCTCTGACACACTTCGCAGGCTGACACGAACTGTGCCACTTCTTTCTTCATCGCTGGCCACCAATAAACTTTCTTCAAATCTTGATACATCTTGGTGGCTCCGGGGTGAATGCTGTATCTTGCATTATGAGCATCTCTCATAATGTCTCCTTTTAGCCCTATGTCATCTGGTACACATAATCGACTCCCATAGCGGAGGATCCCCTTGTTGTCAAATCTGAACTCATCATTCTTGCCTGACTGAACGGTCCTGGCAATCTTCACTAACTCGGGGTCCTCATGCTGTTTTTGAGCGACTTGCTCAAGGAACACGGGTGTCACTTTCATCTGAGCCAACAAGGCACCTGTACCCGACAACTCTAACTGTAGCCCTTCTTCGATAAGCTTGTAGAACTCCTTTACTACTGGTCTTCGTTCTGCTGTGATGTGGGATAGACTGCCGAGTGATTTCCGGCTTAAGGCATCAGCTACAACATTAGCCTTACCCGGATGATACTGGATTTTGCAATCGTAGTCACTGAGCAGTTCTACCCATCTTCTCTGTCTCAAATTCAAATCTCTTTGACTCAGGATGTACTACAGGCTCTTATGATCTGTAAAGATCTCACATTTTACCCCATAGAGGTAGTGCCTCCACATCTTGAGTGCAAAGATTACTGCTGCCATCTCCAGGTCGTGTGTGGGGTAATTCAACTCATGCTTCTTCAGCTGCCTAGAAGGATAAGCAATCACCCTCTCATTCTGCATCAGTACACAACCCAGTCCCACACGGGACGCATCACAAAAGACTGTAAAGTCCTCATCACTAGATGGCAGAGCTAAAACTGGTGCTGAAGTCAACCTCTTCTTAAGCTCTTCAAAACTCTCTTCGCACTGGTCGGTCCACAGAAACTTCTGATTCTTCCTGGTTAACCTGGTCAGAGGAGCTGCTATCTTTGAGAAGTCCTGAACGAACCTCCTGTAGTAACCTGCCAAACCCAAGAAACTTCTAATCTCTGTCACTGAAGTGGGTCTAGGCCAGTTAGCCACAGTTTCTGTCTTCTTGGGGTCCACCTCAATACCATTCTCTGACACTACATGCCCCAAGAACGAAATGCTCCTCAGCCAGAATTCACATTTAGAGAACTTGGCATACAAGCCATGTTCCCTCAAAGTCTGCAAGACCAACCGCAGATGATGGGCATGCTCTTCTGCATTCCTGGAATACACTAAGATATCATCTATGAAGACAATAACGAAGTGATCCAGGTATTGGCTAAATACTCTGTTCATGAGATCCATGAATGCTGCAGGGGCGTTTGTTAACCCGAACGGCATCACTAGGAACTCAAAATGCCCATATCTGGTCCTGAATGCTGTCTTTGGCACATCTTCATCTCTGATCCTCAGCTGATGATACCCAGATCTCAGATCTATTTTGGAGAAACAACCTGCTCCTGCTAGCTGGTCGAATAGATCATCGATCCTAGGCAAAGGGTACTTGTTCTTGGTAGTAACCTTGTTCAACTGTCTATAGTCGATACAAAGTCTGAGGGATCCATCCTTCTTTTTCACGAACAACACTGGAGCACCCCAAGGTGAGGCACTCGGTCGGATGAAACCCTTGTCTACCAGCTCTTGCAACTGTTCTTTAAGCTCTTTCAGCTCTGCTAGCGCCATCCTGTAGGGAGGGATAGAGATCGGTCTGGTTCCTGGCATCAATTCTATTTCGAACTCTATCTCCCTAGGAGGCGGTAAACCTGGCAGCTCGTCTGGGAAAACATCTAAGAACTCTCTAACCACAGGCACCGAGGCGGGCTCTCTGACATCTCTGTCTAGCTCTCTCACATGAGCTAGATAACCCTGACAACCCCTCCTGAGCAGCCTACGAGCCTGTAGGGCTGATATCAAACCTCTAGGTGTACTCCCCCTGTCTCCTCTAAAGACAACCTCTGACCCATCCTGACATCTGAACTTGACTACCTTGTCTCTGCAATCCAAGGTAGCACCATGGGTAGATAGCCAATCCATCCCTAGAATGACGTCAAAATCTGTCAAGTCTAGAACCACTAGGTCGGCGGATAGGCATCTTCCCTCTATGAAAACTGGACTGTACTGGCAGACTGACTCTGCCACTGACGGGTCACATTTGGGTCCGCTGACCCATAGGGGACACTCTGACCCAGAGACCATCAAACCCAACCTCTCGACCGCTCTCGGAGAAACAAAAGAATGGGATGCACCCGGGTCCATTAAGGCATAAACATCTGAACAACCAATGATGATATTACCTGACACCACGGTGTTGGATGCGTTTGCCTCCTGCTGCGTCATTGTGAAGATCCGTGCTGGAGCTGACGGACCTTCCCCTCTGTAAACTGATGAAGAAGAGGCTGACCCTCTCCCTCGGCCTCTGCCACTAGCCTGTGTTGCGGCTGAAGCTGCTGGCTGTGCTACGCTACCTGAAGTTGTCTGCTGGGGCTGTGCCGTAGGAACTGCTCTCGGACATTCCCAAGACATGTGTCCCTCTTGCCCACACCCCCTGTGTAGCTTACCACACCTTGCACACACTGCATTATCAGCACCAGAGCTTGAGCCACCTCCTAATCCCAAACCTGATTTGATCTTGCTCCAGAACTTATTCTTCTTTGGTTTCTTAGTGGTACTGCCCCACTTCTTACTAGCTGAACTCAAGGATGAAGGGTCTATCCTTCCCCCACTTGGGGTCTTAGAACCAGAAGGCTGTGCCACTGACTGCTTGACTTTTCCCTCTATTACGGCACTAGCCTCCATTCTCCTGGCCATGTCTATAATGGCATGGAAACTTTCTCTATCAGCTGACTGAATCAAAGAGGAATACCTGGAATTGAGCCTCATGATATACCTCCTCGACTTCTTCGGATCTGTGTCCAGATGTTGCCCAGCAAACGGCAACAACTCTAAGAATCTATCGGTGTACTCATCGACACCCATCTCATCTGTCTGCTTCAGCTGTTCAAACTCAATCACCTTCAGCTCCCTGGAACTGTCAGGGAAAGCCCATCCTGCGAACTCATTCGCAAACTCCTCCCATGACAGACTGTCCACCCTTGGTTTCACATAGTTCTTGAACCACTCTCGTGCCTTCTTGCATTTCAGAGTGAAACCAGCCATCTGAATGGCTCTACTGTCATCAGCCCCTATCTTATCTGTAATCGTTTTGACCTTCTCCAGGTACACAAACGGATCATCACCGGTATCAAACTGGGGAGCACCCAACTTCATATAGTCGGTCATCTTGGCCTTGCTCCCTCCAGATGAGGTAGGTTGAGGTCTTTGGGTTTCTGTAACTGCGGTTTCTGCTGGTGGTGGAGGTGCGGCATCCCCTGGGATAGGGTTTGCTGTGCCTGGATGGAAGGATGGAGGTGGGTACATAGGGTACTGTGGATACTGTGGGTAGAAAGGTGGGTATGGCATGTGAGAAGGGTAAGGATTAAAACTGGGGTAATCCGATGTACCTCCCATCGAATACCCGGGGTATGGTGAAAAAGGTGGGTACTGGGGTGGTGGAACAAACCCCGAGGCCTGAGTGCCTCCCTGAGACTCACCCATGCCCTCTTCTGGCATGCTCACACCAAGACTACTATCCCTCCTCTGGTCCACATCCATCTCTTCTCCCACATCCACTGACCTGTCTCCTTGAACCGTTCCTCTTACTGATCTGTTTCTACCCAGATCCAGAGATCTTCTAGGGTCTCCCACTGCTCTGTCCCTGTTGGACCTACTTGACATTGCCCTTGGCAATGCTGGAGGACGGACGCTCGTGCCCTCATCCTCCGGTGGTACTCTAGTCAATCTAGCTGATCGACGAGTTCCTCGCATTCTGTTTACTGAAAAACAGCACAGATAACAAAACATTAGCATCCAATGGTTCATGTGGAAACACATGAACCCACATCATATACATAGCATATCTCATGGCATATCATACTTTCATTCTAGACAGGACTCTACATCCTATCCTAGTGGACATGATTTCCTATTGTGCTTGACTTTCTATCACATCTATGAGCCCGACACTCTAGGTCCGACCATATGAACCTAGGGCTCTGATACCACTCTGTAACGACCCGAAAACCGGACCGCTACCGGCGCTAGGATTCAGGTCGGCTTAAGGCCGCCAGAACCCGTAGCAAGCCAAACATACATCCTGTGAACCTGTTTAATCCCATACATGGTCAACAACATACATAAAAAAAATTAAAAAAAACTTTTCTTTCATTCAAACATTTCTTTGCCAAGCCTAGCCTGTGCATGCGCAAACATAACATAAACCTCTCATTGGAGTCCTCATCAAATACTCCAATGGGGTAACATAACATAACATAGGCTTGGATTACATACGCATCATAAAAACATTATATCTCATACAAGACCATGTGTACAGGGAATACAACAGACTCTAGTCAAGCACATTATCAAACTTACATTACATTACATCTCATACTTTTACATTACCAACAAACCATGTCCACAGCTAAGCTATTACATAAACTTCTCTTACTCTGCTGACTCCTCTATCTACTCTGCACCTGCAAGACTGGGGTTAGGGGAGAGGGGGTGAGCTATAAAGCCCAATGAGCAGAAACTAAAAACATTTGCTTTAATTCCTCCATTTTTAGGTATATTATTATTCATTTTATTATTATTATTATTATTATTATTATTATTATTATTATTTAACTTTTTCTTTCTTTTTCTTATTCATGCTTTCATGAAATGCAACACATCACAGCTAATCACATAAAGGATGGTATTGTCACCATTAGTCCTCAACATCTCCAAATGCCAGGGGCGTAGAATGGGCCTCACTGGTCTTTCTCTTACATAACATAACCTTCTAAAGTGCCAGGGGCGTAGAATGGGCCTCGCTGGTCTTTCTCTTACATAGTGCCAGGGGCGTAGAATGGGCCTCGCTGGTCTTCCATAACATATCATCATAACATAACATCAGAGGACTATGGATCACCCAACAACCATCCACATCAACATCAATTTATGCAATGCAGCATATTCGTGAATTCTAATGCAAACATCCTAAAATATTGCATGGCATAATGATGCATGGGCAATGCTTTACGATTCATTCATTTATTCATTTACTTTACTTTAAAACTTAAGGGGTTGTTCCACTCACCTGGTGACTGAAGCTTTAACAACGAACTCTGAACGACTATCTCATAACCGGGGGTCTCGGTTCCTCGGGTCCGAACCTACACAGGTGGACTCAAATGAGGCACCAAACAACAAGAACATAACTCTAAACATACCCCCAAAAACCTCCTAAAAACACCTCAAAACACTCCTAGGAAGCATGCAAGAAAAGGCTGGACAGGGCACTTTCGGCGGCACCTTCGGCGGCCGGAAGTCCCTCCAGAGCCGAAAGTCAGGCAGGTTCGGCGGCACCTTCGGCGGCCGAAACTCCCAGACAGAGGCGAAACTCATGCATGTTCGGCGGCACCTTCGGCGGCCGAAAGTCTCGGACAGAGCCGAAACTCCAACTTTCGGGGGCAAGCTTCGGCAGCCTAAAGCTGCCTCTCAAGCCATGTTCGGCGGCCGAAACTCCCTTCGGCTGCCGAACCTGGTTTCTGCTAAAGGGCAGAAACTTGGTTCCCTTAAGCATTTTTGCCTTCAAACTCACCAATCATGCATAAACTTGTTCTAAAACATGCATAAACACCATACATCACACCTAGGGGTCTCAAACTATCAATTACCCCAACTACAACACTTCAACACACACAAACAACATACATTGTTCATCAAAACATCAAAACCCATAAACTCATCAACAAGCCTAAACATGCATCTCTACCCATAAAACAACTTAAAACTTACTTAAAACATATAAGGAGCTTAAGATCGGCTCTTACCTCTTGAAGATCGAGAGGGAGACGACCTAAACTTGGAGATCCACGAAAATGAGCTCCTGAGTTCCCAAAGCTCCAAAACTTGGTTTAAATGCTCAAAACTTGCAATGTGTGTTTAAAACTCAAGGAAAATGGAAGAGATTTGGAGGAAGAACACAAGATTTGCAAAGGGAAGGTCAGAAGCTTGCTGTGGCCGAAAATGGGAGGAAACTCGCCCATTTCGGCTAAGTGCCCCTTTTATAGGTGGTTGGCCAGGCCACGTTCGGGGGCCGAATGTGCCTCCGCATCCATGCAATGTTCGGCGGCCGAACTTGACTTTCGGCGGCCGAACCTGGACTTCCCTAACTCATGCTTTCGGGGGCCTAACGTGCCTCCAAAACGCATGTATGTTCGGCGGCCGAACTTGACTTTCGGCGGCCGAACCTAGGTTTTCCTCCAAAGACTTCTCATGCAAAACTCATTTAATTTTTATACCTAAAATCATGAAATACCTTAAAACATTTTATGAAAACATGTTTCTACCCTACTAGAGGCTTCCGACATCTGAGATTCCACCGGACGGTGGGAATTTCCGATACCGGAGTCTAGCTGGGTATTACAGGATGGACCCACATTAAGATCACTACATGGGTCATTGTCATAAGTGAATCTCAAAATAGTTATGTCTTAATCCTTTGACTTGAGATTATCATAGTTTCCAACATAAGGACTATTATGTTTTGACATAATCAAATGTTGTCTTTAATCGGACATAAATTATGTAGAGGATAATGAACAATCAAGATAGGATTTGTCCCTCTCTATGAGAGAGATATCTTCTGGGCCCATCGATAAGTGAGACTGAAAAATGCATGGCCATGCTCAAATGAATTGATAGTGTGATCAATATCATTTGAATTTATCAATATACTTATAGATCGAGAAATCATAAGTTTGAACATTATAAGTTTGACATTGACCATGACTTATGTTCAAACTAGATATCGTGTGACAAAGGGATTAATTCATGTTCTATTAGGCTTTATCAGACTATTGATCCTCATAATTAGTTGGGTAGTCATAATGTCTTGCTAGAGGCCACTTATGACTTATGGGCCTTGTGGGACTGGGCCTATTGCCAATTAATGTGAGCCTATTGGGTCACACACAAAAGAACGTTGTTGATGTGCTATGTCATATTAATGGGCTAAAAGCCCAAAGCGCATTAATATAATTAATAATAATAAGTGTTATTATTATTAATCATTAATATATTTAATAATAATAAAGTGTTATTATTATTAATCATTTATTATTATGAGATAATAATATTTAAAAAATCTGCAGTCTATCTGTAACTGTTACAGATAAAGGATTCTATCACATAAGATATTTGAGTATCTGCAAGATTGTGATAGTGAGTTATGAACACAACTCCTTTTAGGAAAAGGAGTTGTGGGAAAAATATAACTCCTTTTAGGAAAAGGATTTGTGTGAAAACAAAAGACTGAAATATATAAATACCCCTTCTACGAATTGTGGAAGGTACGTGTTTTTGAGAAAACTCAGTCTAAAAGATTGCAGATTGTGGAGCACATAATCTATCCATCTTTGAGAGAGCTAGCACTTTAGAAGGATAGAAGACGTTCGTGTGGATACCATTGAGGGTGTTCATTTGAAAAGGCAGTACCATCAGTCCGGCATTGTTTCTTCTTGACGAGATTAACAGGTTAGTCTCATATCCATCTTATTAATTAAACGAAGCACTCAGATTCTGGGAAAGGAAATCAACAGAGATTTTATTTTTCCGCTGCGCAACTGGATTGCAATAATCTCGAGATTTCCCAACACTCGTCGCAACTAAATCAGTTACAATTGCTAACCAGGACCAAACCCTTGGGTATTCTGGTTCGCTAGTACCTCGGGCGACTCCATCTCGTCTCTCACGGGTAGCCCTTTCCTCACAAGCCCACTAGCTCCGCATAATTTGTCTGACCCAGGGTGGCTCTGATACCAATTGAAACAGTCCGGTCCAAACTGACCCAAATAACTTTTGGGCCCACTTTTCACTTGGCCCAAAATGGTTAATCCAAGTTATTTAGTAGTTTCATGCTAGCTATTATATACAATTCAAAATTTCCATCATCTTCCGATATGGGACGACTTCCGCACCAGAAGCAGGTAGCTGGCCGTTACAAAAGTCCCAGCGCATACAGTTGATCTTATTGCCCTTCCCACAGGTACTCAAAATAGTGTTGCAGCAAGCAACTTGGCAAAGCAGCACGTGGATGTTTTCAAACAGGTACAACAATGCCTTACAGAAGCCAATGACAAATATAAAGTTACAGCTGATAAACATAGGCATTTCAAGTCCTTCAATGTCGGTGATCAAATTATGGTGTATTTACGCAAGGAGCGTGGTGGAGGACAAAAAAATCTTAACGCCAAGAAGATTGGTCCATTTCAGATCATTCAGAGGATCAATGACAATGCATGTGTTCTTGACCTCCCACATGAAATGAAAATTTTCAATACGTTTAATGTGGCAGATCTATTTCAGTACTACCCTGCTGATGACAACTCGAGGTCAAGTTCTTTACAAATAGAAGGGAATGACATGGAGCAACTAGCCTTGGACTATACGACAGACTTGGACCGGGCCTAACTTTTGTTGTCGACGTCCGATAGAGACCCACGATAGCTTTTCGAAAAGGGAATTTTAAGACGCACGACTTTCAAAAGTGTGACGAGGGCCGTAGACCTATCACAAAGTTCGATATAGAAATTCCATCGTTTAGGGAGTCAATTTTGCATTTTAATTATTTTTTTAGATATTTTAGTTATTTTTGTAATTTTGCTTATTAGGATTTTGTTTCTATTATAAATAACCTCTCTTGGCTATTAGAAATGCACTTTTCAACCTTTGAAGAATTTCAATAAGACTTTTAGTTTTCTATCTTATCTTTTCTCTTATTTCGTCTTAGTCAAACGATATTGATTAAAATTCCTGACGGAGTCTAAATAGTTCTTTATCAAATAGAGCAGCGGCCGCTGCTTTGTTGCTGCCGGATTAGAGTTATGGATCAAGTTTTTTTTTTGAGTCTTAGAGTTTGTTGTTTCTTGGGTTTTTTCTAGGTTTTAAGACATATATTTTAGTCGGACTTAAGGTTGGGCTTTCTCTTATATTGTTACATATTTTTTTTAGACTTTAATTCTTAGTGCTAAAGCTGTTTGTAAGTCTAAGATTTTATTTCTTCATCATAAATGAATTTTATATCTTAAATGTAAAAAAATAATTGAGATTGGATTCAATATTATATTGTCAAATTGAGTCATATCACTCCCCCAAAATAGTTCATTTTTAAAAAAGCTATCAAACCTATTTTTAAAAAATAAAAGCTAAGAAACCTTTGAATTTCTTATGATATTAGATCTACTTAGAGTTAATATATAAATATTTAAGTTTTTTTATATAAATATCAAATGTGGCTCACATATTTGAAACTTTAATTTTATAATGACTTGAATTGAAATAATTTTTTTCTAAAATATCTAAATATTTTTCATATAGAAGGCTAAATTTTCTCGCTATAGATAATAATTATTTGAATTAATTTCAATGAAAAATCCGATCATCCTCCCCTCATTTGATAGTTGTGAAAGCCCTTGAGTCTATATTGGCTAGCAGTTGAAGAGTAAAATTGAGATGGTCATCATTCGCCTTATCTTCGTCTAGTATGAGTCTCTGTATTGCTGGCGTTTGTTGCTGCAATTCCTCTTGCTTGCAGGTGTTTGAATAAGTTATGAATCGAATTAAAATAAAAATTTATAAAATAAAAATTTTAAATCAAGTCAAAATAAAAAAAATTAAAATTTTAAATTAATTTGATTTAATTAATTTTTTTAATTTAAATCGAATACTACAAATTCTAATTTTTACATTAAATTAAATGAATTTTATTTAAATGATATGTTTTCTTTTTAATTTTATGGATGCTAAAATAGAATTAATAGTCTGATAAATTATAACATATCTAAATACCATCATAGGAGCTTTTCGACTTTAGATAATAGCTATTAGTTAAAAATAATTAAAGTATATGAAATAATAATTCATTAATTAAGCTTTAATTAACCATAAAAAAATAAAAATTTTGATAATCTAGTTTTATAATATTATTTATGCACCAAATTTTAATAGAAAAAGAATTCTAATTTAAAACATGTATCCTATGTATTTTGTATGCTGTCAATTTGATACCTTCCCATTCAAAAAAAGATTATCATAATTTTCTTAACTATATTACAAAAAATGTTTTTCAATTAAATTATGACTAATATTTCTTTAGTAATCGGTATATCTTTTTCTTTTTTTTTCTTTTGATAAAATATTATAAAATCTTTAAATTTTAATAAAATTAATTAGTTAGTTTTTATATTTTTTAATTTTAATTAAAATACCTCTATTTTTTAAAAAAAACAATGAAGTGTTTTGTTAGTAATTTTGATAATAAATTGATAAAATCATCAGTACAAAAAGACTAGGTCATTAAAGCCAAACTACTGTGTAAATTAAAAAGACTTGTCCCTTTTTATTGATTAACTCGGTTGAAAATTTTAATGATTAATTAATTAATTTTGTTAAAATTTGAAATCCCTTATTAATTTTTCATTTTTCTTTTTGAAAGTATGCCTTTAGGCTTTTCAAACTGAAGTGTCTATTATTTTAAAGATTCTCAATTTATCAATGGTAGAGGGGTCAGTATCAGACGATCAGGAACCACGTGAATCGTATTTCGTCGACGCACACTAGCATAGCATGTCAACTAATTTTGTGCACCACACAAACTCAAACGAACAGGATCTCGCCACGTTTCATCTAAAAGTGCAGTGCATTTACCAAATTAACCAACGACGCAGAGTTGTTTATCACGTGCAATATTATTGTTAGTTTATTTAGCATATAACAAGTCAAAAGCGGAATACATTACATAGAAACGTGATGAGCGGGGTTTCGGGTTTGCCTTAATTTACACTCACGTGGGTCCTACTTTTGTGTGTCGGTCCTCGTCGGCTGGCTCTTTCCTTCACCTAACTGACTGTGTTAACTGACGCTCTCCGTTAGTGTCCACAATGACATTAAAGGACACGAAGATCCAATAATCACGAATAAACCCCTTGTTTTTTTTTTTATGAAAGGTAAAAAGTATTAATGGTAAAATCAGATTCAACTGATTTAATTGAAAATTAAATTTTTAATTTGATTCAGTCATAGGAAAAAATCTTTATTTAATAGAATCGAAGTAATTCGGTGTCAACTCAGAGGAAATAAGAATGACAATTTAAATAATTAATATTATTCATTATTTATTTTATTAGTTAAATTATATTATTTTATTATGTAAAATAAGTGAAGATATAAAAAAATATTGATTTATTAATAATAAAAATTATTTTTGATTCAAAATGGTAAAATATTCATAAATTTTACAATTAAAAATAAATAGTTTGAAAATCTATTTTAAAAAATTAATTAATTTTTGAAATTTTTACCATGTATTATTTATTTGTTTATAATAAAATAATTACATTTATAATTATGAATAAATATTTTAAAACTAATTATTTAACTTTAGTTATGTAAATTTTATAGTATAATTTTTTTATAAAAAAAGTGAAAAATAATTATTTTTTTTAAATCTTTGGTAAATTTTGAAAAAACTATTATAGGTGAACACAAAATCTTATTTTATCTTTTTATAAGTCAACAAACTCTAGCCGTTAACTTTTTGTTTTTCTAAATATCAGTGGCTGAATAGAAAATATAAATAAAAATATTTGACTAAGAAAATAGATATTTATGGGCGTTACCGTGGAAGGGTAATATTGTGAATTAAGTGTGAATACAATCCCTCGGTACTGACTTATTCTGAGAACCGTAACCTGACACGTGCCGGTGTTCCCAACTTCTCCTGTTTTTTTTTTTTTTTCTTTGAAAATCGAAATGCAAATAAAACGTGCTTGAAAAAAATAATAATATAAAATTTTATTAAAATATGGGAAGATAAAGAACAGCTATTCTTCTACAGCTCATGGGCTAATCAGGTTCAAAGAACATGATAAAAGAAACCCTACTCCTCATATATACCCAGCAGCCTCTCGCTTTTCAGTTTCAATAATATTTCACTCTGAAATCAAATTCCTGATCAACAAAACTTGTACTTCTCAATTCTCTCAATAGTCGAGAGATAAATCATCTTTAGCCTTATGGCGAATTTGCCCCAGAAATCCTCCGGCAACGGCAAGTCGGTACCGGAGAAATCAAACTTTGCTCAGACATGCAATCTTTTGAGCCAGTATATGAAGGAAAGAGTAAGCTTTGGAGATCTTAGCCTCGGAATTAATGGAAAGCCTGAATCTAAAGGTACATAATTAATTCCTTCTCCTGCTCATCTCATATATATAATTCCTTTATTTCTTTCTCTTATTGTCTTTTCTGGAAATTTTTTTCTGGGATTTGATTAAGTTTTTGTGGCTTTTATGGAGTTTTTAAAAAACAAGTCTGTCAATATATAAGAGTCTTTTGTTCAGACCACACATATAAAAAGGTTTAGTTTTTTGCTTATCTTGTCTGATTGGCAATAATGTATCAGGTCCTGAAGCATCCAGACCACCAGCAACAACACTGAATCTCCTGACCAACATCGAAAATCCAGCTGAGACTTCAAGACAAAACTCTGTCCCATCTGCAAATATAAAACCCAAGGAATTTTTCCCACAATTTGTAGCTTCTGCTTCTCCAAATCCCACTGAAGATGACTCCACTGTTAACAAGCCTGCTGATTTGAGGTGTGTACATACACAGTAGCTCTTTTGCTTTCCTGTAAATTAAAATTCATGCAAAATAATTAATTAAATCAGAGATCTGGTATCAGGAAATCATCGAAAGCAGATCCTGGAACTGCCCAGCTGACAATATTTTACGCCGGCCAGGTGATAGTGTATGAGGATTTTGCTGCTGATAAAGCTAAAGAGATCATGGCTTTAGCAAGCAAAGGAAGCTCCAGTTCTAAAAATGGCTGCACTGTTTCCACTTCTGCTGTGGATAAATCTAATAATTTCACTGATCCCTCCAATAACAATGCTCCACGAGGAATTCAATTGCATCCTCAAGCTAATGGTTCAGGTAATCATATTTTTCTACCTGTTTAACATTTTCATAAACTTCATTTGAAAGCAATTGTTGACATTTTTTGTTTCTGGGGTTGTTGTGTTGTTGCAGATCTGCCAATTGCTAGAAGAGCTTCACTCCATAGGTTCTTAGAGAAGAGGAAAGATAGGGTAGCATCAAAAGCACCATATCAAGTAAACAACCCATCATCACCTGCTCGTCCTACACCTGATGATGAAAGCAATCCCTTTATTATTGATCTAGAAGCTCAATCATCGAAACAGTTTGATCTTAACTTATAGTTGATTTGTTCAATGATCAACTTAGGCTATATATTCTAGTGAATTTTTAAATTTTCTAACTTTTACAGCTCGTATATATAATTTTGTAAAG
This sequence comes from Manihot esculenta, assembly GCF_001659605.2. NCBI lineage: Eukaryota > Viridiplantae > Streptophyta > Magnoliopsida > Malpighiales > Euphorbiaceae > Manihot > Manihot esculenta. The sequence continues at coordinate 1,730,837 of NC_035171.2, read as the reverse complement.
TCACTTCTTGTATTGATTAAGTGAATCAATATACTGAAGATTTGATTTTAATTAATTATTCGAGTCATGATTTTAATTTTTGAGAAAAAATCCTTTTAAAAATATTTGACCTTAACCTTTTTTACAAAATTGTAACGGTAATAAAAGTATAAAATTGCTTACTTTTATGTCTAATTAATTATACTTCCTTGTTGGGTTATTGAAATGCAATGTTATTGCTAGTATTTGCCAACATGCACAGAAAATCAGTTTTGGGACAATGGCAAGTGATGGTATTTTGGAATTTCAACAGGGGAATTTTGAGCTCAAAGTGTGCTGATGCTTTAGGATTAAGAGCTAGAGATAATAATGGGTCAGACAAGAGAATCTTTTTGAGTTTAGTGAAATTATTTTTTATTGCAGGAGTTTATTTAGGTTGAATTCGAAAGCAAAGTAATTTAATCATTCATACATTAACTATAATCACTATTTTTCATACTAATCCTATAATTATAGGTTTCGAACTCTATTCTTTCTGTATTATGATATTTTGCAGATTTTTAATTCAACACCTTAAGCGATTAGTTGGGTGTATTAAAGATTAGTGGTAGTGAAAAGATTTACGATTTAATCCGAGTATCGGAATTATTAATAAATCAATATCTACATTTTTAGAAATTTATTAAAATATTTTTATATTTTCTCTTTGTAAATAAAATAGTCTTTATATCAATTTTTATCGTTAAAAATATAATAAAAGACCAAATTACCTCATCCTCCTTCTTATTGGTTCTTCTTTTTCTTCTTCTTTAATTCTTTTTCGATATTTCCTTTTATTCTTTTTGTTCGAAGAGGAGGGGGCAATTTTTCTTATTCTTTCTTCTCAATTTTCTCCTTCACCGTCATCTTCTTCTTTTTTATTTTTTCTTTTTTTAGGAGGAGACTATTTTATTGACGAAAAAATATGATAAAAATATTTGAATAGATATAAGAAAAAATAATTGATATATGGATTGACTTGTTAATAATAACAATATTCAAAAATTAAATAAAGAGATTTTATTTGAAAATAAAATTAGATTTTAAAATTTTTTCTTCTATTCTTTATTTATTGTAAATAAAAAAAAGAACGGAATAACTATTTCGTTAAGAATGTTTTAATATATTTTTAAAAATATAAAAATTAATTTGTTAATAATGATAATATTTAAAAATTAAATAATAAATTTAAAAAAAATTAGACTCCTCAATTTTTTGATTTTTTTTAGTGGGGAAATGAATTTAACACGTGAAAGCAGATGTGATATTAAATAACTGTGGATTGGGACCACAAGGCATGAACAACATGTTGAAGCAAATAATGAATCTGTCTATGCTGGGATGGTATGCAATATATAGCATGTGGCATGTTGAAGCTGTATCATATTCAAGTGGGCGATCATTTGTTTTTACCATTTATACCCCAAATTATTAATTCCTTTTGTTTTCATCCAACTATTTTACAGATCTAGACTCCATTATTTCTTTCAAAAAATAAAATAAAATATTTTTCCTAGTTTCTGATAGTATTTAGAAAACGGTAAATTAAAATATTTTTAAGTCAATTTTAAGTAAAAATAACTTATTTATTTTTTAAAAAATAAATTATTTTCTATATTTTTAAAAATTTTATTAATACTAATAAACTTTCTATAAATTTATGAATGTTATTTATTTCTTTAATATTATAATCAAATATTTTATATAAAATATTTTCAACATGCAAATTATTTTCATTAAAAAAAAGAAACTAATGAGTCAATGCAATTACACTAATTTCTATGCTATATATAAATATGATATATATTATAAATAAAATATCAAATACAAATATATGAATTTCATGTGCATCTCAAAATCACAATAAAAATGTGTATATGATGCATAGAAATCCTCTATACAATTATATTTTTTAAAAAATTGATAAAATGATTAGTTTTATTGTTACTAAACAAGTATAAAATTAGTGATAAAGGTTTAAAGGCGAAAAAAAAAATAAAAATAAAAAAACTTTAAAGGACTAAATGGTAGTGATATGAATTTAAAGTATATTTATAAATTTTTATGTTAAATAAACTATTTATTAAAAATTTAATAAGTTTAATGAAATTAAAGTAAATAGTATATAAATTATATTTATAAGATTATAAGGAAGGTATGTATAATAAAAAGCTATGATAGTTTTTTTTTAAAGCAAATTTATTAAGTGTACTAATAAAATTTTATTAACTAAAGAGGGATATAATTCAAATAGAGAAATCATTATGTCTAATAGATTTTCTAACCAAAGTATGAGCAATTAGAGTAGTATTACGACGAACTCATCTAATAGAAATATTAATTATAGAGTCTAATATATGAGAACTAAGAGTTTTTGTTTCCATAAAAAATAAAATGTCCGACTTGTAACTAGTAACCAAATCCTTTAATACATTAACTGGTCGAGAATTACCGAGTTCTCAGCAGCTCCAACACAGAACTATTATTGCTTTTGGCTATCTCGACTTTTGACGGGATGAACAGCTTCACTGTTGCCTGTCAAATTAACATTTGCAGGGGTGTTGTTATAGGCATTCTATTGAGAGGAAGGAAAACATGTAACAACGTTATGTTTAGTGTTTCTTTGACTTTTTTTAACATCATCATTTATTCGGGCAAAATATGGATCTAATTCAACATGTATTAGCTATAATAGTTAAATTAGTAAAAAAATTACATATAACATATATTAATGTATATTTTATGCTTTAAATATTTCCAAAAAAATTAGAAAAAAAAATTTGCATATGTACATGCAAAATAAAATGTATATAGTTGGAACATATATAATTTAAAATTTTTAAAAATATATGCACGAAACAATTGAAAATTTTCACATGCATAAAATAATATGATTTATATAAGAATATCTAATATTTTCTTATATAATATGTGTTATGGAATAAATGATCATATTGAAAAGTACATGAGTCACAGAATTTCATTTATTTTAATATAAAATATATGTAATTGACAAATATAAACATGTTAGTAAGAAAATAACAATTAATGGTAATCCTTGACTCTAATAAATATAATTAGAGTTGTAATTAGTATAAGGGTATGACATGCCATATACAGATTTACCAATACTGCATTACAGGCAATATGGGTACTCGATGTAGGAGTACCATACAGTATAGGCTCTCGAGCCCTACCGTTAAGGATGTAAACGGGTAAGGTACCCGTAAAATTGAGAGTACCCAAAACCGAACCCAATTATATATACAATTTCTGAAACCGTCCCAAACTCGTTTAATATTTTAATTTTACTATCCGAACCCGTCCCAAACCCGTTTAACAATATCTGCACAATACCCGAACCCGATTTTTTAAATTCAATTTAATGACAAAAACTACCAAATAAACTACCTAACAGTTGCACAACCCAGCAAACCAGCAGTAGGAGGAGAAATGGTTCAATGACAAGAACCAGCAACTCAGTAACCTAACAAATAATGATTTATAATCAGATAATCAGATTAATTGTCCATAAATTCTAAAAATCAACAGTATTACATTAATTAAATAGCAAATAATTAGATTTTTGAACAGTATCCAAATAATCAGATTAACAGTCTATAAATTCTAAAAATCTTTAATAGCAACTAAAAATTCTTAAAAAGAGTACATGTCATCGACTGGGGAGAGAGAAGGAGATATCGCCGATGCCGACCGGAGAGAGGGAAGAGTTGTCTCCAACTGGGAAGTTGGAGATGTCGCCGCTGGAGAGAGAGAAGGAGATATCGCTAGGGAGAGAGAAGATTTATCGTTGATTGGGGAGAGAAAGGAAACGTCGCCGGTGCTGACTAGGCTACCGTTAGTCGTCAGTGAAGTGGGAGAGAGGCGTCGACTGAGAACTATGGGAAGGGAAGCAAGGGAGAGAGGCGCCGACGGAGAGAGGAAAGCAGAGTAAAATGAAAAAAAGGAATTAGGGATTAGGGTTAGGTTTGTTAGTATAGCTAATCGGGTTCGGATAACGGGTATCCGATTACCTAATCCCGAACTCTACCCAAATCCGAAACGGGTAAAATTTTTCAAATCCAAATCCGTCCAAATCCGTTTTGTAAAAACTCAAATCCGTCCTAATAGAGTTTGGGCGGATCAGGTGCCCGTAAAAACCGCCCGTCTGCCATCCCTATTTACTGTCTTGTCTTTCGAGCCCTACATTTTCGGCGCTTGGGACCCCACAGTAGAGTTTATAGGGTCAAAACTAAAAAATTTATAATGATTAAAAATAATAGAATTGTTATAATAAAAAATTAAATTATTAAAAAAGTACATAAATAAAGAAATTAATACAGTATATAAGAAATTTTTCGATAATATACATAATAAAATTTATTTATTGAATTAAAAGAATTATTTTTTATATTATTGATTTTTCATCTAAATAGTTAGAAAACTCATATTTATGAACTTAAAGTAAGTGTTTTATATAGTTTAGTATTTTAAAAGGACATTAGAAATGTTTAGAACTTAAAAAAAATATAATTAAAAAAAAGAAAAAGATTAAAAAATATTGTTTGATTATTAATTTATTTGTATAATAAAAAAGAAATATTTTAAGTAGTAGAAATATTAGCAAAGTATAAGATAAATAAAACATATTGGAATATAAGTAATGTATTTGAAATTAAATATGAATGTATAATAAAATATATATTATTAATTTAATTTAAAATAAGATTAAGACTGTTTTTTAAATTTCTATTATAGAAAAATAATAATTTAAAAGGATATTTGAAAGATTTTTAAATTTGCCATATATGATGTAGTTTTAAAGTTAGATTTTTATTATCACATAAAAGTGTGAATTATTATTAATGACATTATAAAGTATTTGGCTTTAATTATATGCAAAATAAAAAAATTCTATGTTATGAGCAGTTAACTGAATATGATGATTGACTTTTTTTTTTTTTTTTGAATCAAGAAGAACTTTATTTATCTTGTAGAATAATAATCCAAGAGACAATCAGGAATGTCAATCAAAATCTTGAATCTACCATTATGAATAGACTTTCTAGCTAATAAATGGGCGACTCTATTTTCTGAACGCTTTACCCAATAAACATGAATGTTACCCTGAGACCGCATAACATCTTTGCAATCAGAAACAACTAATCCAAACTCTGAAAAGTCATCCAGAGGAGAGCGAATATTAGCTAATATTAGAATTACATAAATATTTCATTTAAGTTTTTTTAATAAATCATTATGTTGTATTTTTTTACATTGTAATTTAAAGATAATTAGCAACTTCCCAAACTTTCTTTACAAAGTATTTTATAAGAAATATTGACCACCATTAAACAATTTGCTTAGCGCATAAAAATTTATTTTTTTTTGTGTATGTTGTATTTTCAAAGAGTAGTAGATTAAGATATGCATCGATCAAGTTAAAATTATATCATTAGCTATTTTTAGGTATATTTTATAAAATTTGAATAAAGTTGATTTTGAAAAATATGACACGCACATAAAATTTTAGACATGAAATTATATAGAGTTGTGAATTAGACGTATTTAGAGTTTTTTATTTTAGGGTAAATATATGGTTTTTATTATAAATTTTTGGGTGAAATTAATGAGAGAATATATGAAGTATTTTATTTGAATTGAAATTGTGTTGATTATTGAAAGAAGTTTGAGGGAATTAAGGTTAGATTCTAAGAAAAATAAGAAAACTATGACATTTCCGACTCGACTAATTAAATATTTAGATATCCGGTGTTACATATTGAAAATATGAACGGCTGTTGCACATAGTTTTTTATCGAATCAAAGAGCTAGTTTGTAGGTATAATCGATGGGTTTTAGAGCTCCAATTTATTCTCTTAATTTGTTTTGTTTGGATTCTAAACGGATCAATTCTTTTATTTTTAAAATGAAATATTTATATATCATCAATTTATTCAAATTAGAGGTCTTTTCATCTATAATCTCATTAGCCAATTCGTCAAATTAAAAATAAATATTTCAAATACTTAAAATACTTTCATCAACACTTAAATTATTTTGTAAAAAGTTTTATATGGTATAAACTACATTTTAATCTCTAAATTTTAACAAAATTAATAAATCGGTCCTTATATTTTTAAAATTAAATTTTTAAATTTTTTTTATTTAATTCATCCAAAAGTAAAGTTTTTTTTATCTATTATAAATATTAATTTAAAGTAAGTGAATAGTTAAATTTCTTTTAAAAATATAATTTTGATATAAATTTATAATCTACTTAAAAATTATTTGATATCGCTTAAAAATAGAGTTTTAAATAATTTTTAAAAGTTTTAAAATTATAAATATTAAAGTATTATAATTATTAAACATTAAAAAATAAAAAATATTAAAAATTAATTAAATAAAATATTATAAATAAAAATAAATAAAAATTTAATAATTTTTTAAAATAAAAAATAAAAAATTATTTAAATTATAATTTAATATATAAATATAAGAATATCAATATAATTTATTTATTTAAAAATATAATACTTTTACATTTTTAACTATTAATAATTTTAAAAATATAAAAATTATATATTAATTATAAGTGTAATTTACCTTTTCAAAAATAAATATCGGTAACCTGCGCCCTCCCATTCCCCCAATGACATCTCGCCGCGTCCTGACGTCCCGCTCACTCCTCAGGCGACTGCTTTTGTTCACGGGAGTATGACCGCAAGCAATCTCCTTTCATAAATCAAAGTGACACGTCTCTCATTGTTATTGGATGCTTCATTAAACTTTCTCAGAAGCATAGTGAGGTTATCATCCTGTCATGGAAGAAATATAAATCCAAGTATAAATACTTTACTTGGAGCCACTCATTTCTCTCTCTCGCGCACTCCCTCAGAGAGGCGTCTATCCCTGTCTCGTTCTTTCATTTTCGGTTTTTTCTCCCTGTGAGGCCCCATTTACTTCGAACCCTAAAGAAAAAAAAAAGAAAAGGAAGGAAACACCAACTTTTCTCGGGAAACAAGCACTCCGATTTCCCATTATACAACACAAAAAAAAAATGCAGCACCAGAGGCTTAAACAGCAGCAACAAGCTCTGATGCAACAAGCTCTCCTTCAACAACAGTCTCTCTATCACCCTGGACTTCTCGCTCCTCCTCAGGTTATTTCACTCTATTTTATATTCCTCAATTTCTCAGCTTCTCGAATCATTGATGGAATTTCGTTTCCGCTTTGAATTTTATGTGCTTGATTTTCATTGTTTTCGAGGTTTTTGTTTTACTATGTGTTTGATTGGGTTGCTCGAGCTAGGTTTAGGTTTTGGTAGCTAAGAGATTTGGTTTGTTTGTGATTCTGGAGCATTTGCGGTTTTTAGTTCTTCGGTTTAGGTTTTTTATTGGTATATTCATTGTAATGTTAGGGTTTTGAATTTGGTATAGCTCTTGAAATTTTTATAGTCCCCCCCCCCCCCCTCGCCCCCCCAAAAAAAAAAAAAAAAAACCCACCCAACTCTCTCTCTCTCTGTGGGTATGGGGTTGTTTTAACAAATGAATGGGAAGATAACTTTGCCATGATACCCAATATGTTAGTTGGGCTTTGCCATAAGGTGCCATTAGAGAATGGTTAAACCGGTTTAATTTTGTTCACTTCTTTTATATTCCTACACTGGTAGTGATACGGACTACTGTTTGATGACAACAAGGTTTGTTTTCTCCTATTTTGCTATATTGCTTAAATTAGTACTCTGCTGGTCTTTAATTTGTTTCTTGATCCTCACTGAAATTTATTGACATAATTTGTTGGGCATTGTTGTGGTGCCTTGTCTCAGTCTCACACTTTGTCCATGCTTGTCCAAATACTTATGAGCAAGTGCAGTCCATGTCAAAATGAAATAATGATTGGTGTATACTCCATTATTACATTAGTCCAAGTTTAATTATCAGTCTTGAGTACTTCACAACTAATATCACTGATTTTCCACGTTCCTCTCAAGAAAATGTAAAACTTAGTTCCTTTTTCTTTTCCCTCCTTGGTGCTTACAACATTTAAAATCTGTGGTGGCTTTTTGATTACATGGAAAGTGTATAATTTCTCAGTCATAAGTAACTTGTTGAAACCAGACTAAGCCTTGTTTTTTTTTGGCAATTATCTTGCTAACTTCTCTGCCGTAAATAACTAAAAAAGTGCGATTTTGATCTTTGCCTTCTGGTAGTTATTTAAGAAAAGCACAAGACAATTTGCTTACTTTGTGTTGGATTAAGGATCTGAAGATTGAGTTCCATCAATCAATGGGTTCTTTTTACATTTTGTGCTCTTAACTCGACCAATGAATTGAACAGTTTACAAGTGAAAAAAAAGAATACTGGAGCGTAATCATTTACAACTTAAAAGAATATAGATTTTGTATGTGTGTGTCTTCTACAAGTTATGAGCCATTCAGGCCATAATTTAGATTTACTATGAGAACCATGTATCATATCCTTTTTAGGTTTGTTTAACACACATAATTTTCTGTAGGACTGGGGGATTTTTTTTTTTGGATAAGTTTGCAACGTAGTCATTAATGCTTCATAAACTTCTGTTTTTGGTTAAACTTAGATTTGGGTAGATGATGGAGGGAATTCTTCTTTATTTAATTCATTTTCTTTCTTTTCTTTTTTTTTGGTCTTTTCGTTTTTACATTTTCATTTTGCAGATTGAGCCAATTCCCAGCGGAAATCTGCCTCCTGGTTTTGATCCTAGCACTTGCCGCAGTGTGTGAGTGTTTGCCTGAAATTTTTCCTTTCCCTTTTTATTTTCTTAAAATTTTGTTTCTTTTTTCTTTCCTTGTTTTCTTACCATCTCGTCTACATGCCACTTGTGTATGAAGTGGTGGTGCTTTTCTTCCTCAGCTTGGTTGTTTGTAAAGGTTGACATTGTCTAGTATTAGGAAATAGGAATTAATACTAAATGTTTGTACTTTTCTTTAACAATACTTCAAACTACATAAAAATGTGATAGCTACTTGTGTGTTTCACTTGTTTTTGATAATTGAAAAATGTCACTTATAATTTTATTTATTTTCCTTTTTTTTTTCTTTTTTAAAATCTTCTAGTTTTTTTATTTTTGAAAAAATGCAGCTATGTGGGGAATATCCACACACAGGTAACTGAACCACTTCTCCAAGAAGTTTTTGCAAGTACTGGACCTGTTGAAGGCTGTAAGCTTATTAGAAAGGAAAAGGTATGATGTCAATTGCTAAATAGAGTTGACCTTTTATTAGTCTCTTGTATGGGTTAATTATTGTATATTCATATGAAAGATTTAATTGGCCATTGTCTTACAATTTATGCCCACTCTTTCCAATGTTGTTGACATCTCTGTTGTATCATATTGTGCAGTCATCCTATGGATTTATTCACTACTTTGATCGCAGATCAGCTGCTCTTGCTATATTATCTCTTAATGGAAGGCATCTGTATGTAGCTGGCGTTCAATTTTCTGTTGATTTGCTTTACTACTAATACTGATTCTCAATTACTTTATTTTGGCCTCACATCTTGTTGTTTTGTGATTTGCAGATTTGGGCAGCCCATCAAAGTTAATTGGGCATATGCTAGTGGTCAGCGGGAGGATACATCAGGTTGGTTCTATGTAGAGTTTGAATTTTCATACTTAAATATCTCTGTGTAATTTTGATTATTTATTAGCTTGAGCTTCATTATGATGTGCAGGTCATTACAACATATTTGTTGGAGATCTTAGCCCTGAGGTTACTGATGCAACACTCTTTGCCTGCTTTTCAGTTTATAGCAGTTGCTCGTAAGTCCTATCCACACTAAATATTTATGTGCTTGATAATCTAATTGATGTTCGCAGTGGAGGACCATCCCTAACTTTTTGCTGTTTCTAGAGATGCAAGGGTTATGTGGGATCAGAAGACTGGACGCTCAAGAGGCTTTGGGTTTGTTTCTTTCCGAAATCAACAGGTAGTGTTCTCAGCATGAGCATTGCTTGTCAATATTAAATTAGCTCTTATCATGACACTAACATTTGTATTTATGTTCAGGAAGCCCAAAGTGCCATAAATGACCTAACAGGTATGGATGGTAGAGATTACTGAAGTTTATTCAATAGTTTCAGGATTATTACTCTAGTATTAATATTCATATGCCTTAACGATTATTCAAAGAAGTCCAATTAAGGAATTCTTTTTCTATTTAATCACATTGTTAAAATTAGTAATTTTTGCTCAATCTAATACTTTTTTTCAAATTGGAAGGAGGCAAAGTTTATCTTCACTTTGCCTTGTTATATACTTGTTATGTAATTTCTTGCAAGTTGTGTATGTATATAAATATCTTTGCAATTGGTAATGTAATACTAGCAATATTGGATGTACATATACTAGTTTTAACCAGTCTCAATTTTTCTTCATGTTTGAAGAGGGGTTAACTTCACTTGCACCATATACATGACAATAATGCATGCTTGTCTGACTCACTTTTAGGGAAGTGGCTTGGGAGTAGACAGATACGTTGTAACTGGGCTACAAAAGGTGCTGGGACCAATGATGACAAACAAAGCTTGGATGCCAAAAGTGTGGTGGAACTAACAAATGGCACATCAGGTTAGTTATGCTGGATCTTGATAATGAGAATTAATGGTGCATGTCTTTAGTTATTCTAGGTTTTATCTTCTGAGTTTTGTGCGCATCATGATTGTTCCATTTTGGAATATGGTGATTTCTGTTATCTTGTTGAATGCAGCAATGCCCAATAGTTTATGAGCGATGATAATTGCTTTCATGTTATCTTGTCCTTTTGTTTATGTAGAGCTTGATATATGTAATTCTCATGCCACAGGCAAACAAGCATGTAAGTTTAACTAACACCTGCCCCTTTTGGTTGCGCAGAAGATGGTAAAGAGACCACTAATAATGAGGCTCCTGAAAATAACCCTCAGTATACAACTGTTTATGTGGGAAATCTTGCTCCAGAAGTAAGAATATTTCTATCTATACATGGTTTGACACTCATTCAGGGTGTGGGTGTGTAGGTGATTGTTTGTAATGTGTTTATTGGAAGTAAAATATTATTGCTTATTTAACCTGCAGAAGCCAGCAAACTTTGTGATATCTTAGAAAAATTAACCTTTGTAGAAGATCTGGCTTACGATTTGTGGAAGTTTATGTTCTATTTTGCAGGTTACCCAGCTTGATCTCCACCGCCACTTCCATTCTCTTGGTGCCGGAGTTATTGAGGAGGTCAGAGTCCAGAGGGATAAAGGATTTGGTTTTGTGAGATACAGTACTCATGCTGAGGCAGCTCTAGCTATTCAGGTGGGAAACAATCAGTCAATTCTTTGTGGCAAACAAATAAAGGTATGTGAAGTTGTGATATTTACCTTTTTGAGTCTCTGTAATTTTGATTTTTTGGAAAGAGATATATTTTCATGTTGCAAACCTGAAGGAACACTTTTTCCATTTTAGTTGAAACTTATTTTCAAATGTTGTTCTTGTTTTTGTAGTGCTCTTGGGGCAGCAAGCCTACACCACCAGGGACAAGTTCTAACCCGCTCCCTCCGCCTGCAGCTGCACCTTTACCAGGCCTCTCAGCTACTGACCTTTTGACATATGAGCGACAATTAGCAATGAGCAAGATGGGTGGTGTGCATGCGTTGATGCATCCTCAGGGGCAGCATCCTCTTAAACAAGCAGCAATGGGAATGGGTGCAGCTGGAGCAAGCCAGGCAATATATGATGGTGGGTTTCAGAATGTTGCTGCTGCACAGCAACTCATGTACTACCAGTAACACACTGAGTTATCATCATACCTTTGTGTCCTGCCTTTGCAGGTGTTATTCGAGTCTTAAAGAATTAGGAAGTCTTCTTTGTTTTCTCTTCATCCAGCAGTGTGGTTGTTATCTGCATATTATATCATATGCGTGCCATTTGTATGGATGTATACATATTATGTATGTTTTTCTTTGTTTTTTTTTTATCATGTGGGGATGAGTCATCTACCAAGTAGGGTTGAGTGATTGTGGCGAGGGAATGAGCTTAGTACGGACACTAGTTTGCTTTAATAGCTTTGACTGTCTTTACATTTCTCTGTTGTATCCGCATATTTTTATTAAGAGTTGTTTCACATTATGTGGTGGTTGAGCATGAGTATGGAATGTGCAGCTTATTAGCTTGCTTGCCTTTTCCCCCTTCGTTGTATTGTACTCTCTCTATGTGTCTAGAGCAATATCATGTAACAGGTTCAGATAACCTTGCTGAGGGCCAACTTTGTCCTGAAAGATGGCGAGGGGGTGGGTCTATGCCTCAAGATGCTTTTTACTCGAATAATTCAATAATTTTAAAGTCTTCTCATTGAAGTTCGAGAATGCACATTCACAGTTGGCCAACAAATCATATTTCTGGAATTAATACGAGCAAGTGGTTGCCAATTTTATAATAGAAGATTAACAGTGATCCGATGAAAAAACAGAAACAAAAATACTGGAGACATTAATTAGAGGTAACATTCTCCATTTGATCGGAAACAGGGTTACAAACTTGCAAGGAAACAAATCAAAGTGAAGAAAGAACAAAGTCATCTGCAATCGATAATGAGCCTCTATAATGGTCTACCCTGCTAATAAAGGTAAAAGCGATGGAAAAATATGAAATCTAATCAGTCTGTTTCCAGCCTCGCAATGTACTTGTCATAGAATTTGCCAGCTCGCTCAAGATCCCCAAGCTCAGTATAACAGTCTGCTATTGCCCCATAAGCCTCTGTGTTCCCAGAGCTCTCTCCTTCTCGTTCAGAAATTGCAAGAACCAGAGAGTGATATTTAATGGCTTCACGATACTTACCCTGCCTTTGCAGTGAGGCCCCTGAACAAAGCAGGTTTAGATTATGCAGAAATACAGGCCAGGCAATGAAAAGTTTGACTTTGCAGATGAAAAACGAGCAATGTAAAGACACAAGTATATTTGCAAGCTCCAAATGAGATATAAATGAGAAAACCCACAAGTTGCCAATAGATACAAAAAACTTGAACTAGATTCATCTCGACGAGGCTATCCAAGGACTCACAAAAGCCGAGGTGCCAATGAGTAGAGGAGAGCATGTCTCGGTTCAAACCAAACCGAATCGAACCAATCGATTTCGATTCAGCAGTTCAATTAGCCGAAACATTTAACTTGATTCGATTAATATTTTTTAGATTATTCAGTTTTCGGTTCAATTTAAACGTGTTAAATAACCGACTAACCGATTTTACTATATACTATTATATTAACTCTTACCCAACCTAACCAGTAGTCCAAACCCAATCTCTTTCCACTCCCTTACCCAACCCAATCAGCAATCTAAGTCCAAACGTATTAAATTTGCAAACTTCAGTTTTGATATAACCAAACCGAACCGAACTGATTTTTATCGATTTGATTCGGTTTGGTTATATATTAATAATCGGTTTAGTTCAATTTTTAATATTTTTAAATTTTGATTTTCGGTTCGATTCAATTGCACAGCCCTACCAATGACCCAATTTTTTTAATAATAACAAGATCTAAAGCACTCTCAATAAATGCACAACTATATGGAACAAGAACTTCTTTATTTGTTGATCAAGTATATAAGAATATATCACATGGCAAAGGAGTGAGACACACCTAAACCTCTTGCAGCCTTCTTCTCCTCTATTGGATCTTTCAGACTCTGAGCCAGCTCAAGAGCTGTCTTAAACTCTACAAATGCCTTCTCTGGATCTTGATTCCTCAAAAAGTTCTTTCCAGTTTTTAACCGAGAAATCAATTCCTGCTTTCTTGGATCAACAATCACTTCATTCTCTGCAATTCTACTACCAACAGGAGCATAACTCAAACTGGGGGCATAGGACTCAATTTTAGCTTGCCTTCTTAAAGCTGCATTGATTTGGCGCAATTGTTCATTCAGCCGCTGCAATTCCCCTCTCCTCTGTCGTGCAAGCAATCCTATTGCATAGGAAATGAGTTTTTACAGCAAGAACTATGGGAAATGAGTTTCATGTTCATTATATAGCTTTAAGTGAATATTTTCAATGTGACCGTGAGAAGAAGACCATCAAATACAATTGAGAAGAAGCATGGGAAGACATTAGAGGCTCCCTCCCACACTGATCTTCTACATATACTAATTGGTGCAATTCTTGTAATCAAGTTATAGAGCTTCCTCTCACATCAAAGGCACCATACCTCCAACTGTGGCTCCTATGAGAGCCACAAATAGCAGCAAAGGCATGTTGAAAAAAGAGTTGTCGGCCTCACATGTTTCAGCTAAAGCTTCAAAAGGTGCAATCCACATCAAGGCATTAGTAACAAAAAATGCCAATGCCGAGGATCTACATTTTAAAATGCCCTGCAAAGGCAATGGTGTATTATTCAGTCAGACAGTGAAATATGATGTCAATGGGGATAACGATATAATTCTTGTTGTAACAGTAGTTACTGGAATGGAAGCCTAGAACATCTTAATGGAAAGAAATTCAGACATACAAAAGGCAACATAAAGCGAATACTTGCCTGGAATTCTAAATATTTCATATGTCAAGGATTTTATTTTGTTCCCTGCTTATGTTTTTGGCAATATCTGATGAGAGATGGAGCGCTGATTGTGTAAGTTTACTTATCTGCTAATGAATTTCATTTCCAGTGATGATATAAAGGTTGGGACTAAACCCGCTTTCTCTTTCATCTTGTGCAACATATGAACTAGGCAAAACAGCAGGGTGGTTTTATTGGAATTGCTAGTAAATAATATGATACAGTGCTCATGTGCTAAATAGCAAAAGATTATATTCTGCTATAGTCCTGAATATTAATGTACTTAAACAACAGGAACAAACTCGTTAAAATACTCATAAATAAACAAAAGAAAATAGAACAGACTCACCATCATACCTGATGAGCTGATAGTTCCTCAAAGAATTTCTCACAAATAGGTGATACTTGAACGACTTCTCCTTGCACTGCAGGCCTCAGATGTACACTTTCGCCCCTTGTTAACTCGTGGCGAAAAAGAGAGGGAACACTGGAGGCATTTACAGATGATGATGCAAACTTTTCCACTTTAAACAAAAGCGAACCCGACTTCCCTGGTTTAGCATGATCAAGATTTCATTTCAGATTCATGTATGAATATTTCTACTGCATTTTTTTTTATTTCCAATCGAAGGCATCGGATAAATCATGCTCAACTAATTGATCATCAAGACATGACCTACCAAATCCATCTATTAAATTTACACAGGTTTCAAAACTTGTAACAAAAAATTGATAAAAATTATACAATATTAACAAATTTCCTATCCTATTCCTTCCTTAGTTTTCAGAAAAAAAAATACAAGCAAATGCTACTGAACTGGAAAATTAGTAAAGAATAACGTCTATATTCCACAATTCGAGCTTCGGGAAACAAACTGATAAAGAAACAGAAATCAAAAGATCAAGTATACAAGGGTAAACATTAAACAAAAATGAAGCAAGTACGTGGTGAAGTGACATAAGTAATAGTGTGAGGCGAGGAAGTACACACCCGTAAGATGAGAATTGCCAGAGATGACGAGATCGGACGACGGCGAAGTGACGGAATATGGACGGGCAATGAAGCAAGCGCAACGGATTACTCCAGCCATTTGGTTTGAAGAAGAAGAAGACACGACTGTTGGCGATGCTGCAGTGGGCTAATATGCATACACAAATTAGATTTTCTGACAGAACACGAGCGCAATGGGATAAGATGCACCAATGTGCCTCAAAACGCACCGTTTTTAGCCTTTCCCTTTAAGCCTAATATCCATTTAGCATCTTTTTTAAGATTTAAATAGTTGGTTTAACTATTAAGATATATGAATTTAATTCTTTAAATTTTAAAATATAATAAATTAAGCCATCATGAGGTTAAAAAAAATCATTAAATTTAAAAATAAATTAAGCAATATCTTATTTTATTTCATATCTTTTCTTTATATTTATCATTTTGTTTACATTATTAACTTTATTTGATTTATATGTGAATTTAAGTTATCTACTTACCTTCATGTTACTATAATAATAATTAGATTTTAGAATAAATTCAAATAATTTATATTATTTTTAATTAATTTAAAATAAATTTAAATATTATTAATATAAATAGTTTGAGTTTACTAATTTAATTTTTATAAATATTCTACTAATTTTTACTAATTTAATTTAATTTAATTTTTTTAATTATAATTTTGATAAATTAAAAAATTTTAATTATATTATTCAAAATTTAAAATTTAAAATATTAAATATAAATATAAATTACGTTTAAATTTTTTTTCTAATATCTCAAAATTAAATAATAAATATTTATGAAAAACAGAAACGATGCGGTTAGAATCATCTCAAACCCGCGCTGGCATGCGGGCTTGTTTCGGTTTCTGGCTCGAAAATTTTCATGTGCTAGTGCTACTGACTGACTCACTGGTCTGTAGGGTTTATGCGACTTCAAAACCTTTTGCCCTTTACATTCCCGCGCTCAAGCGTCTAGGGCAAGGGGTTTTCGCTCCACCTTGTTGATTTCTGAAATTGCAGGCTTTTTCCTCTCGACCGTGGTTTGGGAGCGCACAGGTGGTATCTGTTGGGGGCACTAAATGGATGTTGAAATGGAGGCCTCTCCTAGCTATTTCGATCCCGAAGATCTCACCTCCAGAGAACAGTTCCGCCGCTATGGGTATAATTCCTGTTCTCTCTATCATGTCTTCCGTTTGCTTTTCAATATGTAATGTTCTCTCTCTGTGTGCGCAAAAAAAAAAAAAAAAAAAAAAAATCTGTGCTGGTGGTGAATTGAAAAGAAACGAAATTTCTTTTTCCTTTTTAGGTGATTGGTACAGTTTTCTATAGCTATTTTAGTTATGGGCAGCTTATTTTGAGTTACTTCTTGGAAAAAAAAGATCCCCAGTGTCTTCTCAATCAGCAGCTAGTTGAATTGAAATCTGGTGAATAGCTGTGAAAATGTGAAAGACGAAGAAAACAAAGCAGATTGATGATGACACCTTTTGGAATTTAAGTTGAAAAGAAAGCTAGGGCCTAAATTATAGGTTGGTTATGTAAATAATGGGAAAATAAATAAGTATATACAGGGGGACTAACTTGTAGAAACCTCAGAGTGCTACAATGGAATAATTTTCCATTCTGCAATTTTCCTCATTCTATTATATTTTGTTCTTGTTGCGATTGGTTAAATGTTGCTTGCTGTTTTTTGATATTATTTTGGGAAGTCTTTCTATTTGTTATGCAATGTTCCGTGCTGCATATGTTGGCACTCAACGCATGGATTATGTGCAGGAAAAGGCACTCAACTTCAAGTGTATCACCGTACCAGGACACTCCAGTGTCCAAGTTCAAGGAATCCAGGCTATTGTATGAGGGGCAGAGTATCCACAGCCCAACAAATGCTGCACTTCTTCTTGAGAATATCAAACAAGAGGCTGATAGTATTGACACTGATCATATAGAAGGTACACCTGCGAGGACACACTCTGCTTTTAAGAGGAGATATTCCGTTGATAGTCATGGCATCTCAGAGGTTGATCTTGGTGTTGATTCAATAAGACGGCTTGGAAGTGAATCACTTAAAGCTTGCAAGATAGAAGATGAGTCATTGACGGATAGTGGAGAGACAATTTTTGGTCTATTCGCATCTCTTATTGATTCTTCTATCCAAGGTGCTTGAAATAAATAGTTTTATTCAATCTTTAGTTCTAAAACATGCAAAATGTTGTACTTATGAACAAATTGCTTTGGTTGTTGTAACTGTTGGTAATTCATAGTATAGTATTGCAGACTGTTTTTATTAAAACTCAAAATGATTATGGACATACTGGAACTGGTAATGGAGTGATCGATTTGCTAGGTTCATGATAAGGAGATCATCCAGGAATCTTTTCTTTTATTATTCACTTGTAGAATGATTAAGAGAAAGGACAATAGACCTCTCAATTCAGATTTTAAAAAAGAAAAATCTTATGTACTCCATATTGGTCAATCAAGAACGTAGCTTCTGGAATAGAATATATATTATGGAAAGCATGCTGATATATGAGACCTTATATGATGTTAAAGGCATGGGAATTGTATAATTATTTTTGGTGTGCATTTTTTTTGGTTTCAATATCATTTTCTTTTTTTTTTATTGTGAATTGTTTTGTGTGTACAGTAAAGGAAAAAAATGATGGCAAAACGTCTTATAATAACAGTTTGTTCATTTTAGTGCTATACCTGAATTCTTGATATGTATTATAGTTGTGCAGTTGTAGAATGCACAAGTTTCCTTGATATACTTTGAAGCAATTTTATGATTTTCTAAGAATTTCATGTTAATGTTTTATTTGTCAATTCTGCCAAAAAATTTTGAGCTGTTTGTAATTGCTGCCCTTTTCCACTGAGGAAGATAATGTTAAAAATTTGGTGCTTGAGGATGCAATTCTTCAGCTATTTATTTTTATTTATTTATTTATTTATTTTTGTCATCTTAAGAGGAAGGAGAAATTGATTGCAGGAAAGGGTATAGCTGCAGGTGAAATCTAAAAATCTGTTGAAATTAAGTTGATGTTTAACTATTGCCAGATATTAGCCAAGTTACTCCTCTAAAAGCTTCAGATTTATAACACCACAAGAATGCATAAAAATGCCTGCCCTATAGTAAATGTTTACTCAGGTCATATTCTTAAGTTTGTAAAAATTCCAATTTTTTGGTCAGTTATTTTGGGGGATGAGTCATTCATTCATAGGAAGGAATTCCTTATCCTTGAAAAGTATATGATTTAGACAGCTGCTTTCCACATTTTCTTAAAGTCATTGTTCATTTTTTAATTATTATACTGCTCAAATATTGAGGAAGCATAATGATTATTCACTCATTCATTTTCATGGTAATGTCTTTTTGCAGGGTTGATGCCTATTGCTGATTTGATATTAAGGTTTGAGAAATCATGCAGGAATGTTTCAGAGTCCATTAGGTGTGTCAAAATATTAGAACATTTACCAGTTTTTATTAGTAAAGGCTTGCCTTAGGGTTTTTTAGTTGCAGTGCTATTATGATAGTGAGTTTTATAGATATGAAAAAATTTGATCATGCTGTCCAGTTTATTTATATGGATGTGGAAATTATCTTCCTTTTATTTTCTGTTGTGATCTGAGAATTCTGCATTTAGAATTATTATTTTCTCATATAAACAACTGCGTGTGTTGAGTGACTGTACTATTATAAGCCATGTTGTATAAGTTTTGATTGATCTTTCTGAAGTTTCTTGGGTAGTAGATGAACTGTACATGTTATGTAAGTTATGATGGATCTTTCTGAAGGTTATGGGTAGTGGATGAACTCTTCATGCATAAAGCTTGGTAAATTATGTAACATCAACATCCTACGTGGTTATATGACTGCAAATACTGTGCATTGTTTCCTAGGTATGGCCCCAATATACGGCATCGGGTTATAGAGGACAAATTGATGAGGCAGGAGGCTCAGCTTCTGCTTGATGAGGCGGCTACCTGGTCTCTTCTTTGGTATCTATATGGGAAGGGTAATCAATCTTGATCCTTTTACCATTTACTTCTTGCAATTCATCCAAGATGAGTTTGTAGTATTTCATATTTTTGGGTGTATTACGTTCTTAAGGAGCTGTATGATTGTGTGAATACCCCATGAATGTTCATGCATATTCTTGGACATGTTTGTGCATGGGCATTCCTACACACAAATCGCAAGCGAATTTAGTATGCTTGTGTCTTGAGTTTAGAAGATATTTAATGCACTTGGTATTAGTTATGCAAGTAGATGAATATGTTCAATAAATTTATTTATGATGGTGAGATTGATTTTTTATTTTTCCTTCTTATTTTAAACTTATTGTTCCTATTTGAGCCTTTGGTTTCATTAATGATGATTTTTTGTTCTTCTTGCAGTGACAGAGGAACCCCCTGAAGAGCTTATTGTGGTATTTTCTTCTATTTTCCCATGTGTTGTTAAATAGAAAAAGAACATATCATCCTTTCTAAAATTGTTTTGTACTTCGACATTTTATATGATTCAAAGGGTTTATTCTTATTTCAGTCACCATCAACATCACATTTAGAGGCTTGCCAGTTTGTTGTGAATGATCATACAGCACAGTTATGTCTCCGAATTGTTCAGTGGCTGGAAGGATTAGCCTCTAAGGCCCTTGATTTGGAAAGCAAGGTGATAAATTTTCAAATTTCTTTAGTTTGGTTAGTCTTAACTAGTACGTGGAGTGTTATTAAGTTACATAGTTTCATTGTATTGGATGATTGGAAAAATCCCTGTCCTCCCACCTTGGATTTCTTCCAAAGAATTTTATCTCTGAAAATTTCTAGAATTTTATAGCTCGCTTGAGGTGATTAAAGTGAGATTCATACTGAGCGTTATTAACTGCAGATAGCACCATCTCATACATTTTCATATTTCATCTTTTGTTTCTTTAAGGTAATAGCTGTTAACATTTATCAGGCAGGCTATTATTTCATTTGGGTTTCAACTTCATGCAATTTTAGCAATCCTTAATGGTTGAGTTGGGACCTGGTTCATCTATTTCCCTTCTTTTATTGGTGTGTGATCTTTTGCTGTGAGAAGCGGGGTCATGTTCCATAAGCAAGTATTTTTGAAGTCATTCAACTTGAGCATGGAAACATTGACAATTTGGAAGCTGGAACTGGTCAATACAAAATCTATGAAGGAAGTCATGCCTCACTTTTGTCTTGTCAAATATAAATCAATATCTAATTTAATTGAGACAGACAGGTAAAGTGGTTATGAAGATGCTATTAGTTGAGGACAATGTCCATCCGAGATATTAAGGTTTGTAAGCTGGAAAATTGGTATTGCAGGTTATGCCAAAAGTAAGAGTACTCATACCATACTTTCTTTGCCATGAACTCTGGATGTAGAATGATCAACATCAGCATGTGCAGCCTTTTGCAAATAAAAATTCTTAGCCTTGCTAGTTGCTATATAATAGATGTGCTTGATTTCATGTACATGTATGCAGGATATGTGATGCATGCAAGTGTAGACTCTTGGAAATTCTTCACTTTCTATTACATTGGATTGGTTTCCTATGATCCAGCATTCTTCACAATGCCCCTACCAACCCCCACCAAATAAAAAGAGAGAGAGAGATAAAATTCTGCTTGCAGATCATCCTAGTTCTGTGTGCCCCAGTAAACCTAGATTTTACAACAGTGTAAAAGCTCTGTAGCTTGGTGTTTCAACTTACATATTTAGGTATTTAGTAACTGCAACTTTGAACTCCTTTGAAAGGATTAAGATATAGAAAGATACCCTGGATTCCCTTTTGTCTTCAACTGAACATTCATATTTTTGTGGATGTTATTGGTGGAAGGTGGTCTTGAAGCAATAGGTCCCCTTTGCTCAGCAATCTGGGATTTGTATTAAAGCATCACCGTATCCGGCAGTTCATCAGTTATTTTTGACACGTACTTCTTAACATTCAGGTGAGGGGGTGTCATGTTGGTACCTATCTTCCCAACTCAGGAATTTGGCACCATACTCAACGTCTTTTGAAGAAAGGTTCCTCTGGTACAAATACTGTGCAGCATTTGGATTTTGATGCTCCAACTCGTGAACACGCTCATCAGCTACCAGATGATAAAGTATGCTTGCTTATTTATGTATAGATGCTAATTTTTGCCATTTTATGTCAAATTTAAAATGAAATGTGAAAGGATTAAATAATTATGGTAACATTTACTTGGTTTTTGCTGCTTCAATGTATTAGAAATGTATGCTCTAACATACCTAAATCATAATATTCTTTTGGCATTTTACCTGTGCAGAAACAAGATGAATCTATTCTCGAAGATGTCTGGACTCTATTAAGGGCAGGAAGACTGGACGAGGCATGTGACCTTTGCCGGTCTGCTGGACAGGTACTCAAAATTAAAGGTTTAAGGTCATGAAATATTTCACATTGTGTTTTATCTTAGCCATTTTTGATATGCATATCCTTGTTGGCAGCCTTGGAGAGCTGCATCTTTATGTCCTTTTGGGGGGTTGGACCTAGCTCCTTCTGTTGAAGCTCTGGTGAAGAATGGGAAGAATAGAACCCTGCAAGCCATTGAGTTGGAGAGTGGCATTGGCCACCAATGGCGTCTTTGGAAATGGGCTTCCTACTGTGCAGCAGAGGTAAGGTTCAATGGAGGAGATCAGAAGGTTTTCCTGCATCCTTAAATTCAGATCTAACATATTCTACACCAATTTCTTTCACCAATACATAATATTCTTTTTTCATTACTACTTTTATTCCATGCCGAATTTATCCAAATTTCTTCTCTGAGAATATCCTAAATGCACTTTCTTTTGTGATAATATCGGTTTTCTTTTCGTTTTTATACCAGAACTTTTACCCCTGTTGAGATTCATGAATTCTTTACCTTAGTAGAATAATATGTTGCAAGTTTGTGGTGTTATCTTTCATTATTTACACAAATGGTTCAATTAGTTTCTCAGAGTTTGCCATTTTTTGCTCGTTTGGTCTTGAAGAAAATTGCAGAGCAAAACGGTGGAAAATATGAAGTTGCTGTATATGCAGTGCAATGCAGTGATCTTAAACGTATGCTTCCAATTTGCAGAGACTGGGAGGTATGTATATATATATATATATATATATATATATATATATATATATATATATATATATAGTTGATGCAAAATCCTGGAAATGTTCCTTTTGTTTTAATCTTATATATAATGAGTACTATAGATTTTGGTCCTACAGCTGTTTATGTTGTGGGATCATTAATTAATATGCTGCCTATGGTTCCACACCTTGCGCAGAGTTGGTCACCTTCTTTGTACTTGTTTCATATTTTCTTGCTTTGTTCTTATGTTACTTCTTCTCTAATCAATTGTGATCCACCAAGAGCAGTAGTCCATGAATTGAGAACTTCCATGAATTTCACTGACCTTTGTAGTATGATTTAATTGGTTGCATCTAATTGTGATATTTCTTAACCAAGTATCAATTTTACTCGATTATTTTCCTTCAATTTTTATCATTATCAATTCTTAGAGTAGCTTGAATCTTATACTCAATGTCTTTGCAGTCGGCTTGCTGGGCAATGGCAAAGTCTTGGCTTGATGTTCAGGTGGATTTAGAGTTAGCTCGTTCACAACCAGGGAGAATGGAGCAGCTTAAAAGCTATGGAGATGGTATTGATGGAAGTCCTGGACAAATGGATAGTGCTTCTCACTCTACCATTGGACCAGAAAATTGGCCACTCCACGTTCTGAACCAGCAACCACGTAACCTTTCTGCTCTTCTACAGAAACTGCACTCAGGGTATATTTGCAATTTACTGTTTCAATTTCATTCTTGGGCAGTATGCTATGCTTTATGTGATATCTCCACCTTTTTGCATGATTTAGTGAAATGGTTAGCGAAGCTGTTACTCGAGGGTGCAAGGAGCAGCAACGGCAAATTGAGGTTTCTCTTCTTACAAAAGAATTTGTACACTTGCATGTGCATTTTGTTTCTTGGTTGGGACGTTAGAATATTTATTATATATGAAATTGAATACTACATTCAGGTCTTCTAATTATTCTCTTCAAATATAATGTTACAAATTTTGCATTGTACATTATGCATAGAAAACGGAACTGCCTCTTCCCCCCTCTTGGCAGTAAAACTACAAAAGAAAAAAACAAAACCTTGAGTTTCCTATATCTGTATTTGTAAATTATTTTTACTTTTATTTCCATTTCTTATTCAATAAGAATATAGTTACTTCTGATTTTAAACATTTTGTTGTAACCTTTTCTTCCTGTCTTTTTATCTCTAAAACCACATTGTTGTACAGATGGATCTTATGTCGGGTAACATACCACATCTACTGGACATGATTTGGTCATGGATAGCACCTTCAGAAGATGATCAAAATAACTTCAGGTGGTTAATTAGGGTTGGTCGAGTTGATTTCTTTTTGCAGCATAGAGGCTGTGGAGTGTGGAGGGAACAATGTGTTCCTGCATATTTCCTTTTCCTTTCCCCCCATTTTAGGTCTCTGATTTAACAACTTCTAAGTTGACTTCTTGACTGATTTGAGTTTTGTTTCCTGTCAGGCCTCATGGTGATCCGCAAATGATTCGATTTGGCTCTCACCTCGTGCTTGTGCTTAGGTATTTACTTGCGGAGGAAATGAAGGATTCTTTTAGAGAGAAGATTATGAATGTTGGTGATCTTATTCTACATATGTAAGTACTTTCTAGTTAAACTTACAGTCTTACATAGTATGCAGTGTTGGTCTGTGGTATAGAAAATTCACTTGTTCTAACTTGATATGTCTTTCTAGTTTTTGGTAAATATCTCAATCAGGATATTACATATCTGTATCAGCCTATACTTAGCAGATTTTTAAAGGCCAATATGGTATTTCTGTGCATTTTCATGACCTGGAAGTCACTAAGAAATGCTAGTGTAACTGTATGATGGCTAGAACAGCCATTGCAACCTGTTTCACTAATTGTGTAAAGGCTTGGCCATTGGGGGGGGGGGGGTAAGCTAGGGAGGGATCTGGATAGTGGGAAGGCAGCACCATCTGGATTTCCGTTTCTTCTTTTCTTTTTTCCTCCAATTCTAAACCTTAAAATGAAGAGGAAGAAGAAGGATGAAAAGTGGGCAGAGCTAACATGATATGCTTTTTTGAGCCCAAATTCCTAACTGTCTGATGTCTAAATAAGGCTTCAGACCCTAATGCATGGTGGCTTCCCTTTAAATTGATGTTGGGATTGTTAGTGTTTGTTTTAGCCTTATGTATATATATGTTATCATTTCTAACACAAACCATTTGACTTTTGACTTTTTATTTGGACCATTATCCCATTTTTCTTACTTTCTTTGATACAGTTTTTTTTTTTTTTGTGCAAACTTAGTAGACCTAATTAGTTATGGCCAGAGTTTTGTTCAAAACTAGACTGGTCCAACCCGGAACTAAAATTTGTCAAACTTGAATTGATCGAGAACTGACCTTGAACTGGACTGGAATCAATCTTCTGGTTTTGGGGCAAAATGATTTTTTCATTTGAAAAAGGAAGAAATTTTAGAAGACCTCAATCTTTGGATTTGACAAAAAAAGTGGATCAAAATAGAACGGGACTGGACTGGACCATTCAGTCCTGGCTAGCTTGAATTCACAATAGCAGCAACCTATCCAGTATGATTCTGTGACACTTTCTTCTTCCAAAATCATTTCTGATTTTGTTATTTAAATCCTGGATATCAATAGGACATGGACAGAGAAGAGAGATGCACACATGCCCTGGCATGGATAGAGTAACATGAATACCCACTCATCAAGCTATATAGAATATGCATATCCAGCATGTCTATTTGACAGAGCCATGGTTCTACAATCATTGGCAGGTGCACCTTAATGAATGAGGGGTTAATTGACCCCTCTTTTCATTAAAATGTTTCATTCACATGGCATGCAAATATAAATTGATATTGCATAAGTTTAGTTATTGAATCCTTTTTTGATAGCAAAAAGATAAGTTGCTAATTTAGCTGACTTGCTTGAATTTGGTAGTTTGTTCTGTTCTTTTTTTGCATAAAAAGGTTATGTAGATTGGCTCTACTTTATCCTACTAATTTTTTAGTGTGTTTTTGAGGACTGTGTGGTTTACTCATGTTTGTGTCTTGTCTTGGAAAGAGGCTTGTACTGAAAAGTCAAATTTCTGCTCATGGTCTATTATTGCAAATTCAATTTTCAGGTATGTGATGTTTCTTTTCTCAAAGCAACATGAGGAGTTAGTTGGGATTTATGCTTCTCAGCTTGCACGTCACCGTTGCATTGACCTTTTCGTGCACATGATGGAACTAAGACTAAATAGCAGGTATGGCTGGTCATTAAGATTGTGTAAAAGGAGAAATTGAAGACTTCATTTATTTTCTTTTAGTGTTGTTTTTGACCTTAGCATCCTCTGATTAGTTTGTTGATTGTAATAGAAAGATTATTGATAATCATGTGTAATAGGATTAACTAGATAATTGGGTATGTAATGCCTAGGCATCTTATACACTGTTTCGTTTGCCACAAATTGTAAACAGGCTTACTAAATAATTCTGTCTGAATTGTAAAAGCAATTACCTTAGATCTGCAAAACTAGATGAGATGTTTTTAGGATGGGCTTTCCTTTTCTGCAGCCGTTAGTTTAGGCACAAACTTGTATGATTACATACAGGAGTATTCTTTAATTGCTTTGTGCAACCTTCTTCTATGGGGTGCATGTTGCACTGGAAGGAAAATCTCTTGGATTATCATTTTGGTCAGTTTAGAGCCTGTTTGTATACTATGTTGATGTGCTAATGTTTGCCTCTTTTTGCTTGGAAACAGTGTGCATGTCAAGTATAAAATTTTCCTTTCTGCTATGGAGTACTTACCATTTTCTATGGAGGATGATTCAAAAGGCAGTTTTGAAGAAATCATTGAGAGGTATTCAAAAGTTAGTAAACCATGCCATTTTTTTTTAAAAATTCTGAGAGCATACATGCAAACTATGTTGTTACCATTTTGTAGTTAGTGTTTTAATTTGGGTGGACCACAACAGGGTTCTGTCAAGATCTCGAGAAATCAAAGTTGGAAAATATGATAAGTCATCGGAGGTTGCAGAGCAGCACCGTTTGCAGAGTCTACAAAAAGCTATGGTGATTCAATGGCTCTGTTTTACACCACCCTCTACAATTACCAATGTTAAAGATGTCAGTATCAAACTTCTTCTGCGGGCATTAGTGCACAGGTATTTGATCAAAATAATTTTTTCTGGAATATGGGATTCTTCATGATGAATAGTATTCCCAGACAATGGTTGGATTTCTGGCTACTAGCAAGGATCTTCAATCTACGATTAGGACATTTGAACTTCTCTGAAAGTTGAGAAGTGAATTTCCATTAGTGTGTTCTTGTGGCTGCTTATTGATACGTGGGAATAATTGTTATTAAGTTGTCCAGTTGTTTGATGCATAAGTCTTGTGACATTTAGGGGAGGTTACCTTCAAGTTGTTCAGTTGCTGTCTAAGAGAAATGAGAAATAGAAGCTGTCATTTCTAATGCTACCTTTCTTCCTGAAGGCTGTGTGTGTGTGTACTATTTGTAGTATTCCTGATATGATCGTCTCCTCTTGGCCTTTATGGTCCAGTTTATCCTCCTTTGCATCATTCTGACCTGTAGTTCTTGTTTTTTTATATAGCAACATCCTGTTCAGAGAATTTGCTCTGATTTCTATGTGGAGAGTGCCAGCAATGCCAATAGGTGCACATGCATTGCTTAGTTTACTTGCTGAGCCATTGAAGCAGCTTTCAGAAATACCTGATACCCTTGAGGATTATATTTCTGAGAATCTGAAAGAGTTTCAAGACTGGGTATGCAGTTTATTACTAATACTGTCTGCATATTACTCTTTTTCTTTTACTCTCTCATCTTCTGACTATTTAATGTGCATTTACATTGTAATATATTTGTTCCTTTTATCCTGTATTAATTAGAACGAATACTACTCCTGTGATGCAACATATCGCAACTGGCTCAAAATTGAATTAGCGAATGCAGAGGTTCCTCCCCTTGAACTCTCAGTGGAGGAAAAACAAAGAGCCATTACAGCAGCTAAGGAAACATTGAATTCATCTTTGTCGTTGCTGTTAAGTAAGTGACCATGTCCATCCCTTTTCTTTTATGCGTGCTAAGTGCACATGAGGACTGGCAAGTAACCGCCCTCATATGATTGTTGTCATTAAGAGTGGTGGGATTTAGTTGCCTTCTTTTTGATTCATGAGCCTTTTTGGCTGGTAGTAATGTCTTGATATCTTTGCTTTAAATGCTTGCCACAGAGAAAGATAAGCCCTGGTTGGCTGCTGTTGAAGATCATGTATATGAATCAATGGCTCCTGTATTTCTAGAACTGCATGCCACTGCTATGCTCTGTCTGCCTTCTGGTGAATGTATGTGTCCAGATGCCACCATTTGTACTGCATTGATGAGTGCCCTTTACTCCTCAGTGAGCGAGGAAAGTGTGTTACACCGCCAATTAATGGTATGTTTATATGAATATTTTGTTTTAGTTATTAATTAAAACCAAAAAAGATCGAATATGGTTTTTCATACATTTTAGTGTAGGATACCTGATGATGATTAATTTCATGCAACAATGTTCCTTGAACTTATTTAAGTTCAGTGATTAATTTCAATTAGCTGGTCCATATAATTGCATGGATTTAGGATGGCTAATTTATGGGATTCAGTTACATACTTATGGATTATAACTTGCGAAGCAAGGGGTAGGCAAATTAGTTTATCTTATTGAGTAAAATTGGGGGCTAAAGTAAAACAACTAACTCCTATCGCTAAAGGGGAGTTTTTCCTAATAAAATCAGAAATGGAAGGAAAATAAAATTAATTGGCTCTATGTTGTCCCTCGGTTAAATGGTTATGATTTCTTGTTGGATTTGGATGCTTGAGGCAGGGAACAGGAATGTTTCTTGGGGCTGATACTCAGTTTTGTGGTGGGGAGGTAGTTGATTGATGGGGTTGTGGGTGCGACATAACATTTTATGTGGTCTTCAAACTTGTATATCTTCTTGATCAAGCATCGGTTATTCTAAGGTTCATTTGGTCTTTATGAGGGGTCGAGGAGGAAACTCTTCAAACATGAATGGCTATTTATTCAAGAATGAAAACAGCAGAGAGATATCTTCACGTGGCCTGCGAAAAAGACATCAACCTTTCAGTTAATTTTCTCTCTGTAATTGTCTTCAATTTTATTGAACAGGTGAATGTTGCCATTTCAACAAGGGATAATTACTGCATTGAGGTTGTTCTTCGCTGTTTGGCAGTGGAGGGTGATGGACTTGGATTACACCAATCTAATGATGGTGGTATTCTCAGTACTGTCATGGCGGCTGGATTCAAAGGTAAAAAACAATATTACATCTACTTCTGGATCAATTTATGTGGTTTTCAGTTATGTATGAAGAAACGTAAAGTGAAATAGTATTGATACTAGATTATAAAGCAGACCTTTGTGAATAATTTACTGCATAAGACTAAGTTTTCTTCTCTAGTTAAAATGTGCTAGAGTTTAATACAACATATCTGTACGTGATACTGGTTTCTAACATTTATCATTTTATCATTGTGTAAAATGTGGTACTTTAGCCTTTTGGTGAACTTGGATATTTTGACTAGCTGAACTTTGGAGCAGAACACTTGAAGCGGAAATATGAAAAAATGAGGTCGTGTACACATTGGTGTGGAATAAGGTGGAGGATTTTGAGAGTTTAAACTAGAAAGAATCTGATAGTTACTTGGGTCATGCCACCATTTGGTTATTTGCTCTTATATACTGGAAATATAGAGTATGATCATGAGGTGTGAATAATAATTAGCTCACGTGACATATCATGCGTATAGTTGATAATGTTATAAAAGAAACGGAAGCAAGTTTTTCTATAAACTGTAAAGACATGTGAAAGTGCTGTTGTTAATGAAAACATAAGTATGCATGCAACTACAGTAGGAACCTTAAGGCTAACATAAGTTCTATGGAAGTTCAAGGTGCTGTTTCAGTAGTGCCCGTGCCAATTGAATTTTGAATTATTTAATGCAGGGGAACTTCCTCGGTTTCAAGTTGGAGTTACAATGGAAATATCCAGATTAGATGCTTGGTATTCAAGTGCAGAGGGTTCTTTGGAAGGGCCAGCAACATATATTGTGCAGGGTCTTTGTCGTACGTGTTGTATACCTGAAGTCATTCTTCGATGTATGCAGGTAATTGTGTTCTTCGGAGATGAGAAATTTGTGGCATATATGCTGGAGTTGTCCTTATATCATTTATTTGTTGCAGTACTTTTTTCCCCAATGCCCTTAGTTTATGTTTGTTAAAGAATTACACATGCTAGAATGGAGTGGATTGATGGTATAGCAATGACAAGGATTGAGATAATGAAATGAGATCCCATTCATTTGTTTCTATGTTAACTGAGATAAATGTTCCTTGACCATTTCTGCTTGATATGCCAAATTAAAAATGAAAATGGAAGTCAATTCTCTTTTGAATTTGGACCTTTCAGTTTAAAAACAAGACCACCTTTTAGTTATTCTTTATTTGTTGATTTATTCATCGTTGTCATAGTTGTTGCTTAAATGACTAACAGTTTGAAGTAGATATATTACAGTGATTTGTAGTCCTTTAATTTTGTGTTGTAGAATAGTTTTGAGAAATGTTATTGGGACTTGAAACCCTTTAATTACTTTTAATCATCATTTGCCAACCATTTATTAATGTAATCGCTACTAGAACTTATAATAGAACAGCTATGGCTTCTGTATGCGTGTGTGTCTATATATATATGTCATTCTATCACGTTCACAGATTGAAAAGTAACCTAACAATGAAATCTGAAACATAATATAATTGCACTGAACATAACCTTACATTGCGACTGACAGCATCACCATTTCTGTGGTTTATATTGCACTGCCAAGGGTTTTGCCATTCCCAAAGTTTCTGTTGCAATTAACAGCAACGCTATTCCTTAGGTTTCGGTTTCACTAGTGGAGTCGGGCAATCCACCAGAAGACCATGATGAGCTGATTGAACTTGTTGCTTGCCCAGAAAGTGGTTACCTCCATTTATTTAGTCAGCAACAATTGCAGGTAAGTGAATTATCAATTTGATCATTTTCAAATGAGAAAAGAAACTCTAGCTAGAGGCTGATAGATGCAGCAATATTTCGTTTTTGGGTTTTGTTCTGGTTCTTGTCAGCAACAATATTTATGATGTGCATCTAGCATTGTTAAGTTCATATGACTGCCGAAGTGCCAGGTTTAATGATTTCTGCCGAACTTTGACTTGCACCTAATGTTTGCATTGCAATTTTAAATTCTTAGAATGCTTAGTTGTACAACACTAAATCTTCAACTAAATCTGTCACTTTTTTAAATTTTATTTCTTTCAACTTAGAACTGCTTTATCTTCTTCTTACCTTTTCCCTACAATTTTGGTTTTACTGGGTTGACCTGTGGGGTGGGAGGGATGAGCATGTCCTATACAATTAATTGTTTCAGCTGACTATGTTCAACTGCTGTCTCATCTGCAGGAATTTCTATTGTTTGAAAGAGAATATACAATATTCAAAATGGAGCTTGATGACGAACTCTCATCTTGATAATTTGCATTATGATTTAAAGCACAATGGAGCAGTATTACTACAAATAATTTCAATAGCATAATTAGATCAGTCGTGTTCTCTTAGTCGCATGCGTGTGGATTTGGAACGCTTTAACACTCGCATGCATCCCTACTCCCGTGGATCACTAGGGGTTTCTTGGCAGTAAAGGAAGATCCATCAGAGGTTAATTCCCTTCCAACAATTCGTGAATCCCACTTCTCCAGCCATTCCTGTGCAAGATCTTCTCTATTGTCCTTTAGATGGTTTCTTATGGTGAGATTACAGTTCTGAGTTCATCCAATTTCCGTTAACACTGCTTCCAGTTTTCTGAAATCCAGGCATGCTTTTAGCAGTCATATGAGTACAACTTCCCATTTTCTGGAAAGTGTGGTCTGTGCACTAAGCATATTAGCTTTTGTACACATGAAATCAGTTACCTTTTATTTATATTTTAGTGTTGAAAATGTGCGAGATGGATGAGAAACTGGACATTGGATTAATTGTCTTGTGTTTTTTTATCTTGGTCGGAATTGTCATTTATTTTGTATATATGTTTTTAGAAAGCAACAAAAACAAAGAACCTAAAACAGGTTGAAATGGATTTTGAATATTTCATCCCATTATAGTATGGATGTGATGTGATATTCTTAAAATAAATTAATATGGTCTGGTCATCATGAGGTCACGTTGCCCACGTAAGCGGTTGACTGGGACTTGGGTGATTAACTATTTGTTTAGAAATATGAGCAGTAAGGAGAAAAATAAAATACATGGAAAAATTACAGGGGAAAGTGATTTTTCTTGTTTGCCATAGAAAAAAGAAATGATTTTAATGCAGGAAAGTAGGCGCAATTCCACGAACTATCCTTTGCGCAAAGCCTCATCTAATTTAGTATTATAGAGAATAGAAAAACAAAAAAAGGTTTTCTTTTACTCTATATTTCCTTAAAAAAAATTAAAAAAGAATCCATATTTTTTATTTTCTTTTCTTTTTTATTTAGAAAAACAAACGAGGTAGTTTTGGTTTAGTAAACAAAATTCTAAAAGATGATGAAGAATTGAAGATAAACATAAAATAATGTATTTATTCTAATTATTTTATTAGTGGACTATTATCGTCTAATGCTTAAATGCATGATAATTGGAGAAGTTTTTGTTTTTTTCCTTATTACATCACTCGTCCAACGTCCAGCAGAGAATCACTCTCTTTTTAAGCTCAGTGTCCCTTTGTGTTTTCCTTTTCATTGCCACCTTCTTTTTCCTTTTCCAGGCTGAGATTCTATAGTCCCACATTCTTCACTTTCTCACAGCGTCTCAACGCTCTCAAAAAATCTCTATTTTTATTAAAGGAAGCCTTTCGTCACTGCTCTGTTTAAGGTTTCTACTTTCAACACTGCGCTTTGTTATTTCATGATCCTTCGCTTTCTTCAGATTTGGCCATCAACATTGAGTAACTCAAGTTTCTCAGAAAGGTTGATGTTAGTTTTGAATTGAGTGTGATATTCTTGTTTCTCCAAATTTTCTCCTTTTTTCAGCAACCAAATACCATATAAACCTCAATTTCGTTGAGAATTGAGAAAAAAGAGACCCGGCTAGTGTATGTCTCAATTAAGCTCTTTAAGTCATCAATCCTTAAAGAACTCCACCTGGGTACTTCGTTTCACCTCTCAAAAGGCTTATTCATGTCCAAAGAATCTTCCTTTCATTGGGGGCTGCTGGTATTTTCCTGTCACTTTCTCATGATTCAAACACCAACACGAGACTTCTAGTTCGCCGAGGAACAAAGCTTTTACATGGGGGTCTCCTTTAAGGTCTCAAAAACTGGCAGAAGGTTCTGCCCAAAGCTGGTTATTCTACCAGAGCCTGCTCTCAGTGAGGTTCCGGGGAGTTCGAAGGAGGGTTCCCTTATTGATTCTCAGAATCAATCCTATGCGAGAAAGCTCGAGGTAATTATCTAAACTTAATTAGTCTTTTGTTGGACGGAAGGACGCTGTAGCAGAAGTGGAATCTAAAAGAAAGGGAAGAAAATAAATGAAGCAAAATTCTGTACATATGCATGCCAAAGATAGATTATGTTTAGTGATGTTGAATTCAGTTGAGCATTGGCATGCAAATCTCTGTTTGACTTAGTTCAATGGAAGGCACTGTTAATATTCGAGGAAGATATAATAATAATTGGTAGCTTTGAAATTGTAATTTCTATCTGGAATTTCTTTTACAACTAAACTGAGGATTAGTTATTAATTTTGTTTTGTTTGTAAAGATATGCAAATTTTAAACTTTTTTGATCTTTGCATTGTTGTAGTTTCACTCAGCTGCTTTGTGGAGCTTGAGTAGTCTTCTTCCACACACCCATGTCACTTATGTTGCTTATACCTTAAACAAGCCTGCATGTAGAGAAGAGTGTTATGCTATACCTGCCGATGGTAGTTAAACATCCTGCTGCTGCTTACTCCATTTAGTTTGCAAAGCCACTGATACAGAAACAATAGATCCAAGATTTTGATCTCTGTCTTTTATTAAGTTTGTTACGCACTAATTGGAGTACGACAAGTTTTGCAAAATGCAAATTTTAACTTAACATCGGCTAGATGTGGATCTTTAGTATCCCACATGGTAAAGTTAAGATTTTTGCTAAATATGTAGCATGTGGCATTAGTATTATTTTTCTTTTCTCCTTTTGAAGAGGTGATACTTGAAGGTTGATTTCATTTCCTTTTCTTATTTCATAAAAAGTATCGTACATGGCCAACATTTTTTTTTAAAGCGTCATCTTTTTTGCCTTTCCTTCTGTGAAAAGAGGGAAGGTCTTCTTTCTTTAAGATCGAGAGCCCTTACATGATCTTTGTGCTGATTAAAGAATCAGTATCAGTGCTATATTCTATTTCTTTTTTGTGCTTATGATAGTTTGGAATTTTATTTTTGAAATTAGGGTGACTTAGTTGAGGACAGTGAGGATGTCTGATGGAGAAACGAGAACGTTAACCAACAATAAACAGGGAATAAGGAGAAGAGAATGTGGAGAGGAATATTTGTGATTATATTAATCAAAAATGGAATTACAGCAGGTAGGGAAAACCGAGAATGAGCAAAAGATAAAAAATGATGACTGGTGTAAGCCAGCCCCCAGGACAAGCCCGAGCAGAGGAAATTCTGCTGATATAATGGATTCCAAAAGATGGTTCCTCTCTCCTCATACATACTATTTATACTGACATTTCCTAACTAACTTGGTGGTGACGTGTCTCCTCCTTTTTCTTGATTCCCAAGGGTGATTCTCTTGGCAGCTTTACCTCTTCTAGTGTATACCCAATATGCCCCTGGAGTTGTAGCTGGATTCCTATCATTTCTACCTCCTTGAGAAGAAGCCTTGTCCTCAAGGCTAAAATGAGGAAACTGAGCCCGTATATCAGCCTCGTTCACCCATGTCGCATTTTCTTCTGTTTGACCTTGCCACTGGACTAGAATTTGCGGAATTGATTGGTTGTTTTGTTGAAGGGTCCTCCTTTGGCATGCTTTAATTGGTTCAAGTAGTGGCTCCTCTGTGATCTCCAAGGTCTCGGGAAGGTGTTCCATAACAAGATGATCCCCCACTGCCTTCTTTAATTGAGAAACATGGAAAACAGGGTGGATTTTTGATGATTGAGGGAGCTTCAATTTATAAGCTACAGCTCCCACTTTACTAATTACCTCAAAAGGACCGAAGTAACGGGCTGCAAGCTTGGCATTGATGCGATTAGCTGTTGATTGCTGCCTATAGGGTCGAAGCTTGAGAAAAACCTTGTCTCCAACTGAAAATTGAATATCTCGCCGATGTTTATTGGCATACTTCACCATCAGCTGTTGTGCCCTTAGGAGGTTGTGGCGGAGCTGTCTCAAAATCTCATCTCTGTCCTGTAAATGTTGGGACAATGCCTCAACACAAGTTTCTCCCGGTAAATAATGTTGTAAAACAGGAGGTGTTCTGCCATAGACAACTTCGAAAGGTGTTTTCTTGGTTGCCCCATGGAAATTGGTGTTGTACCAGTACTCTGCCCAACAAAGCCATTTCGACCAATTTCTAGGCTGCTCGGAGGAGAAACAGCGTAGGTAACACTCTAGGCTGCGGTTTGTGACCTCTGTTTGGCCGTCAGTTTGAGGGTGATAGGACGAACTAAATGATAGAGTGGATCCTTGTAACTTAAACAGTTCAGTCCAGAAATGGCTTAAGAAAACCGGGTCTCTATCACTAACAATAGTTTTTGGAATGCCATGTAGCCTAACAACCTCTCTCGCAAATACCTCTGCCACTTTAGATGCCGTGAATGGATGTCTCAAAGCAATGAAGTGGGCATATTTAGACAACCTATCCACTACTACTAATATGCAATCTGCCCCCTTTGACCTTGGTAATCCCGATATGAAATCCAATGAGATGTCTTCCCAAATGTTGTGAGGGATGGGCAAAGGTTGGAGCAGCCCGCTAGGCGACTTCGCCTCATATTTATGGGTTTGGCATATCAAGCAGGCAGCAACAAATTGCTTGATTGAATTCATCATTCCTAGCCAGAAAAAATTCTCGGCAATTCGCTTGTAAGTTCTAAAGGCCCCTGAGTGTCCCCCGACAGAAGTAGTATGGAATTCCGCAATAAGCTTGGGTATCCACTTAGAAGAGGAAGGAAGTACTAACCTGCCTTTGTAGAAGAGGCGACCATGGATGAGGGAATAGTGAGTATGACTATGAGTTGGTTGAGTTGGTGTGGACAATGCTGAGATAATTCCAGATAACTGCGGGTCTTGTTCAATCTCAGCTTGAATCTCATCCCAATCCATCCATTGGGCTCTCGATACTGCCCAAATTTCCATTTCTTCATTGCATCGTGACAATGCATCTGCTGCCTTATTTGTTTTCCCAGCCTTGTATTCGATTATAAAATCATACCCCATAATTTTTGCAGCCCAATACTGCTGAGCAGGTGTTGAAACCTCTTGGTGCAGCAGATGTCGTAAACTCCGTTGATCGGTTCGTACCGTGAACCTTCTGCCAATCAAATAGGGCCGCCAATGTCGAATGGCCAGAACCAGAGCCATTAATTCATTCTCATAAGCTGATCTGGATAAGGCGGGATCGCCGGTGGCTTTACTGAAGAAAGCCAAGGGTTGATTCTGTTGCATCAGTACTGACCCCACACCTGATTTAGAGGCGTCTGTTTCAACTATAAATTCCTTGGAGAAATCCGGCATAGCCAAAACTGGGGAGGAGGTGACTGCCGATTTTAAGTTCTCAAAGGACTCTTGTGCTTTTGGAGTCCACACAAAGGCCCCATGTGCTTCTTTCTTTAGTAAATCAGTCAACGACCGAGCAATCTGTCCATATCCAGCTATGAAACGCCGATAGTACCCGGTTAGACCCAAGAATCCTCTAACACCCTTAACATTAGTGGGCGTAGGCCAGTTGATAATGCTCGTAACTTTGCTGGGATCCATAGAGACTCCCCCTGCAGAAATGATGTGGCCTAGATATTCAACTGAGGTGCGGCCAAAGAAGCACTTTTTACCATTGAGGTGCAATGAATGATCAGCGAGGAGTTGCAATACTGCCTTCAGGTGTTTCAGGTAGGATTCCCAATCTTTGCTATAAACCAATATATCATCAAAGAAGACAAGGACAAACTTACGCAGGTAGGGTCGAAAGATGTCATTCATAACTGCTTGGAACGTCGCTGGAGCATTGGTGAGCCCAAACGGCATGACCAAAAACTCGTAATGCCCTGAATGAGTCCGGAAGGCTGTTTTCTCAATGTCAGATTGAGCCACACGAATCTGGAAAAATCCACTCTTTAAATCAAGCTTGGAGAAGTAAGTTGCCCCATGTAGTTCATCAAGCAATTCTTGGATCACTGGGATAGGGTACTTATGGGGTATTGTGACTCGATTGAGTTGCCGATAATCAACACAGAACCGCCAGCTTCCATCTTTCTTCTTTACCAGTAAGACAGGACTTGAATATGGGCTTGAGCTGGGTTGGATAACTCCTGCATTGAGCATATCTTGGACAAGCTTCTCTATCTCATCTTTCTGATGGTGACCATATCTGTAAGGTTTGACGGATATAGGGCCTTGATTTGGTTGAAGAATAATGCGATGATCCGCTGACCTCCGAGGGGGTAGTGTAGAGATATCTGAGAAAACCTTCTCAAACTTAGAAAGGGTATTCTGTAGCTCCTTCTGCTGGTTTTGTTCTAGCACCGGAGCAACTGATGCCGGCATAGGATCTGCACAAACAGCCCACAGCAAAGCAGTAAAAATAGTATCTCTAAGTTTGAGAATAGACCTGCTAGCAATCTGCTGTTTCACAAGTGAAGGGTCACCTGCAAGAGTTACTTCCCCGTTGGGCCGTTGGATTTTCATAGTGAGCTTTCCCCAATCGACTTTAACTTCTCCAAGAGTCTCCAGCCAAGCTACTCCTAGAATTACATCAACGCCACTAAGTGGGAAGATGTAAAATTCCCCAGTGACCTCCATTGTGCCCAAGTCCAACCGCATTTTTCGGCAAACACCCGAAGATTTGAGTCTATGGCCATCCCCTAGCCGAACAAAGAATGGGGAAGTAGGTTCTACCATTAAACCCAATGCTTCTACAAGCTGCGTCGAAACAAAATTGTGGCTAGCACCACTATCCACCATGATTACCATCGTATGAATCCCCAATTTGCCACAGAGTTTCATCGTTTTAGGTCGCGACAGCCCTCCCACAGAGAATAATGGTAGATCGAGCTGGGCAAAATGAGCTTCATCAAGCTCTAACTCTAATGGAGTGCCCTTAATGGGTTCACAAGCCATTTCTAGAGCCTGGACTTCTTCTTCATTTAACTCCTCGTCCTCACCAGCGATTATAGCACGAAGTGATTTGTTGGGGCACACATGGAGAGGGGAGTAGGGCTGTTTGCACCTGAAACACAGTCCCTTAGCTCTCAGGTCTTGATAATCTTTGTGGGAGTAGTGTTTAATACCCCTATTTCTTGTGGGTTCGGTGGTGGGCTTCGTTGAAGGTGCTGGAAGGGCGAGTTGTCTTGAGGGAAACCCATGCTGGCGGGTTGATGTTGGGTGGTTCGGTGCAGGTCGGGTTGATGGGTATTGGGTCAGGGTCGGTTGTTGAGTTCGGATCGGTATGGGGGTAATTGATTTTGGGCTTGTGCTGGAGTGGTGGCTTGGGTTAGCATCACTGGTGAAGGAACGACCAGAGGTTGGCTTGGGAGCGAAATGAGTTATTTCCTGCTCCACCTCCCTCGCAACTCTCATGGCGCGATAGAGATCAAGAGTATCAGTCGATCTTATGCGCACCCTGATTTCACGCTGGAGCCCATTCAAGAAGTATCCGATTAATTGAGGATCGGAGATGTCGGGTGTTTGGGCGGCGCGCGAAACAAACTCATTGATATAGTCGGTGACTGAGCCCCATTGCTTAGTAGCAGCCAAAATTTCAAATGGGTTTGTTGCAATATCTCCACCATACTGCTGAAACAACTCGGTCTTCAATGTAACCCAGTCCAGGTGAGGGTTCCGGTGTCGGATAAACCGCAACCAATGGAGAGGATGACCCTGCATACCAACAAAGGCTTGGGCGACTTGGTCAGTGGGTGGGATTCGATGCAGCTCAAAAAATTGTTCAGCTCTTGCTACCCATCCAACAGGATCTATACCATCAAAAACTGGCATGTCAGTTCTCTTGAGGGGGATAATGGTGTCTGTCCACAGGTTGGGTTGTGTGGGTGTGGTTTGAACTTGGTTTTGGGATGAAGATTGTGATTTTTCAGGTGTATGGAGGACTACATCTGTTTGGGTTTGCGGTGTTTGGGTGGTGGTTTGTGAATCTGGTGAAGGGTCAGCTGGGTATTTTCCTTTAAGAAGAAGTTGTTTGATTTCATTGAAGTTTTGGTTGAGATCTGAAATGAGTTTATGGGTTTCATTAAATTGTTTCTGGGTATCAAGTTTGAGGGCAGAAAGGTGTTCATCAAGACTGGCAACGTTCTTCTCCACGAACTCGATTCTATTTTCCATTCTTGTTTTGGGCATTGACGGATCCGGCAGGTCGGACCAATGATGGAGAAACGAGAACGTTAACCAACAATAAACAGGGAATAAGGAGAAGAGAATGTGGAGAGGAATATTTGTGATTATATTAATCAAAAATGGAATTACAGCAGGTAGGGAAAACAGAGAATGAGCAAAAGATAAAAAATGATGACTGGTGTAAGCCAGCCCCCAGGACAAGCCCGAGCAGAGGAAATTCTGCTGATATAATGGATTCCAAAAGATGGTTCCTCTCTCCTCATACATACTATTTATACTGACATTTCCTAACTAACTTGGTGGTGACGTGTCTCCTCCTTTTTCTTGATTCCCAAGGGTGATTCTCTTGGCAGCTTTACCTCTTCTAGTGTATACCCAATATGCCCCTGGAGTTGTAGCTGGATTCCTATCAATGTCTATGGCATTTTAAGTTCAACCAACTCTGGTACCGGATTTACAATATATGCATTTTAAATAACATTCTTTGTTTGGTGGTTATCTTCTTCCAGATTCAAGTTCCAATTGTGAATCTTTTGGATGTCTTCTTCCAGAGCATTAAGTTTCTTTCACATTGAACCTGTACCCTGATGGATATTCTGTTGGAAAGGCTTCAGAGGTTGGTTTCAAGAACATTGATTTTCTAGAATAAAATCTGGAAAGTGTACAGAAAGGAAAAGAGAATCCTTTTCAATGAATTATTTAGTTTGGTTATGAGACAATGTATTTCAAGATTTTCAGAGTGAGGCTGCTGCAAATCAGGATATACTTCAAGATGCTCCAAAGTTGTTGCATCCATATGATAAGACATCTGAAACTCTTTTTTCGGTAAATATCAGCTAGTTTCCTTTCTTTCAAATCTTTTTATTGATATATTATTATTACTCCTTAAAGATAGTTTTATTGTGAGATAAGATATTCTATTTGTAATTCACGGCTCCACCTAGAGTGGATATATGTTTGTATGGCCATGAGCTTATTAATGGCACGATATGAAAACAGTAATTATCCCACTTTTGATTGTTTAAATATAGAAGGTTAATTTATGGTTGAACTTCATGCTATCTTTACATCTTAGTTTAACCAATTTGATGTACAGCAACACATTGTGCCCCTCTTTGAAAACATCTGCTATTGTCTAAAATGTCTTCAGAGTTCATTAATAATTAAAAATAAATGATAAGGATGCCTATCCATAAATTTCTCACCTGCATTCCAATACCAAATTACCACCTTAGGTATCATTAACCATCTCTCTCTCTCTCTCTCTCTCTCTCTCTCTCACATGCACACTCACAGGCATAAACTGATAGTTTCCATATGATGCTTTAGATCATTAGCAGTTTCTCTCTTTTTATTTTTATATTTCTTTTTTAGACTCACATTTTTCATGTATGCACTAATGTTTTTGGAGGCAATTGAGTCAGGCCAGTTGCCTGGAGATATTCTGGATGATATACCATGCAAATATGTTAATGGTACACTCGTATGTGAGGTGAGTACTCAAATTAGTGACTTATAAGTGTGAAATCTATGAGTAATTACCTTACATGAAGCAAGCATTTGTATCGAGATGTATATGCTTGGTGGGTAGGCAAGAAGTCAATAAAGCAGATATATATGTAAGATTTTTAAATTTGCCAATGTTGAAAATTCTTACAGGTCTGAGGTTATCGGAAGTGCATTTCTGAGCAAAGTTCTAGTATTCCATCCATGGGTGGATCCCCTATTGTAAATAGGGTGTGCCTTAGGATGTCATTGGAGAATACAGTAAAGGATATCCCATCTGATCTCAGATGATTCCTGAACTTATGGTGATTTGATGGTAGGTGTCATTTAACAAACCTCATCCTTGTAAATTGATTGTTTTATCAATAGTTCACATATTTGAATTTGTTGACTGCAGGAAGTGGAATCCCGGATATTGAAAGCCTTGCAACCACAACTTTTTCTAGACCCTAGTCCCAAATTGGATAGGCTTTGTAATGACCCAACTCCCAGAAAGGTAATAAACTTTGTAGACACACTCAACTGCTGTTGGCTTGAGGAATTACTTTTTTGTTTCTCAACTCTTTTGAGAATCAATTGCAGCTCAATTTGGGTCTGAGTGGCTTGCAGAGGAAAAGATTGAGACAGATACCTGAAGTTACTGTAACATCTACTAGCAGAATCCATGGGAAGAAAGTTTGTATAGATCGAATGCCAGCCCAAGCAGCAGGTTAGGAGATCCTGTAGTTGTTTTGGCAATCCGATGCCACAAAGTTTCTCAGAGAATCTGATAGCTCAAAACCTTGCTCAAAGCAACATGCCGCCAGTAGCAAGAAGCTTTGTACCTGATGACAATGTTCCGCCACTACCTTTGGTATCACAACAACAAAGATATCAGATAGGGTAAGCACCCCAAGCATGCAGGAGCAAGGGTCAAGGTCTTTTGTCAATATTTCAGGAGCTTCCCCTGCTGGGCTGAACATGATCTCATATGGCGACAATATGAATTCTGACACTTCTCTTCATGGTAAGAGGGACAATCAGGATGGGCAAATGTCACCCTTATCCAATTTTAACAAGAGGACAAGGCTCACCCTAGTAGGTCCTAATGGACTTCAACAGCAGCAAATAGGAACACACATTAATGGCCTTCATGCATCAGAAATGAACTGGAGGAATTCTTTATCGCAGAACCAAGCAATGGCAAGAGGATATCATTATGCTAATGCAAGCATTCAGAAATATCCCCAGCAGATGTTTGAAGGGGTCATGAATCAAAATGCTGCCCTAGCACCTTTTTCTGCTGCACAGCCGGGTGTAAAATTTGGTCCCAAGAAAGAACAATTAGAAGCAGAAAAGCTGGATGGCTCAGGTCAGGATAAAAGTGATACAATGGAGACTGAAACATGCCATCTGGACCCACAAGAGTTACGACTACAACAAGGATTACCATCTCATCTGATGAGATCAAATTTCCCTCAGGTAGCATGGAACAATCTCAGCCAAGATTTAAGGAAGGAGGAACAACTCCAGAAGAGGAAAAGAGTGTTATCTGCTGGGACTTTGCCTAATTCACCATTATCATCAAAATCTGGGGAATTTTCTACTGGTTCTGCTGGGCCCCACTTTGGAGGAGCGGCAGCCAATGCTGCAATTGGATCATCACAAAAGGAGATGTCATCTGTCACCTCAGTTGTTGCTGTCGGTGGAACCCCATCTTTGATTTCCAGTGGCAGTGATTCCTTGCAAAGACAACACCAGGCCCGATTTGACACAAAGCGAAGATCTAATTCACTCTCAAAAACCGCAGTAATGAATGGAGTTGGCTCCCCTAAAAGTACTAGTAATATAGGTGTTCCATTAAATGCAAGTACTCCTTTGGTTGGAACTCCCCCCATGGCCGATCCCTCCATGCTTGAAAGGTTCTCAAAGATTGTGATGGTGATTACGAGGTATAATATACACTTTTGTGCTTTGTTTGTTTTTGCCCCTCCCCCCCTTTCTGCTTATTGTAAAAAATATTGTCGGTTTAGTACCACAATCATATCTTTTTTCTGCATAGGTATAAATTTTGTTTGTCATGAATGTATGATTCGAGTTGTTTACCTTTTATTTTCCCTCTCATCTGGGGACAAGTCAAGTTGAAGTACATTCAAGGGCTGTTGGTAAGTTGCTTTAGCTGAATAATTCTTCTTGTCCTCTATACCATCTTAATATGATTTTCCTTGTGATTTCAATGAGTATTTCATTTCTTCCATTTTATTGATGTTGTTCATGTTCTACTGGGTGCTTTTCCAGGCATCTATTCAATTGCAAGAAAAATAAGGTTGATAACTACTCTGTCGATAAACCCAACACATTTTCGCATCAAAATCTGATGGTTTGTCTCTCCAGTTTACCCAATTGTGAGGATGTGAAAAATGATGCTAGTGCAAGAAAATTATCAAAATCAATTGTAGGTGGTTGCATGAATGTTTGCAAGATGAGAGTTATAACTATTTTGCAGGCAGATCGAGTAATTCTTGGTTTTTAATGTTGTCAACTGAAGTTTAAGATCTTTGCCTAGTAATTTTTAGCTTAATTCACTTGCCTAAATGATATTTCATTTGTGCAGGGAATGTTGGTTCTTATGTTCATAGGTCGCACAGTAGAATAACGTGAAGCGGAGTGATGATACTGTAGCAATGCATTATGGAGAACCAGAGGATGCTGATTTCCTTTCTGTGGAGGATTATCTTCCAACATTGCCTAATTTTGTGAGTTCTCTATAAATACAAGATTTGTTTGATATAATAGAGGTTTAGTTATCCAACTCTAGATTGAATTGGACAGTACCTTTTTGCCACTTATTTGGAGTAATCAAAACAATTCTTCTCTCCAGTAGTGGTATCTCCCTCTCTTATTTTGTGTGTGAAGTCTTCTCTTCAGTAGGTGAAGAAAATCCATCTCAGCAACTAGAATACTGGCTCAAGGAAACATTTTTTTTTTCAGTTGTGTACATAAGATTATATACGTTTTTCTTTTTCTCCTCACATTGGACCCTGCTTATAATATCAC
Organism: Manihot esculenta; assembly: GCF_001659605.2. Lineage (NCBI taxonomy): Eukaryota > Viridiplantae > Streptophyta > Magnoliopsida > Malpighiales > Euphorbiaceae > Manihot > Manihot esculenta. Next base: position 1,686,980 of record NC_035171.2, on the reverse strand, counting down.
CATAGATTTCTTTAGTGGAAAATCCTGTCTGCATAGATCCAAGGCATCTTAAGAGATCTATTACATGTGGGACCTACCAATTTGTATGAAAAATCCATCCATCTGCCAGTCACGTGAACCAGGTATGGGCAAGAATGATTCTTATGTATCTACTCCGATGTTATTTGAGCTAGTCATCTTAATCCTTCAGTGTATCTTCATTCAGTATGACTGGTGCTACTTTAATGCATTGAGGTCTCATCTTTGTTCTGTTGAATATGGCTGCGTAGACCACAACAGTGAGGCTTGTTGAGTGGACAATTAGTGGTAAAATTTGCATGGGATGAAAGCTCTATTATGGGATCATATTTTGCAATATCCTACAATTTGAATTTTCATACCAATCTTTGCTTATTCTGACAAGTATATTCCTTATGTTCTGTTTAGTGTATCCGACTAATTTCTTTTTCAGCTCTTTGATATTGGGTCACTAGTTTGTCATGCAATTGTAATTGAGTGGTGTATTTTGCTTATGCAGATGATACGTGGAGGGTATATTGTGGAAGACAATCCCCAGCCAAGGCCTACCCGCATGAATATTTCCTCAAGTAGTCATCCTACTGCTGCTCTATCCCTGCTAATAATTCAGCTTTTCAGATGCAACAATACAATGAAGCAGTTTCAGGTCAGGCATCCAATGATGTAAAGCCAAGTCTTACTGGTAATGCATCCATTAATCCATCCCAAAATCTATTAGCAAACGCTAGGATGCTGCCTTCTGGAAATGCTCAAGCCTTGCCGATGTCTTAAGGTCTTTTGCTTACGGTTCCAATGCCTGTAAGACCACAACAGATAGAATCACAACCATCTTCAGTAGCAACAACCACCACTACAGTTGCAGCAGCAGAATCAACATTCCAAGATTCAACAGCAGCATTCACAGTTCCAGTGGTTCCCAATGGTACTTCCATCTAGTTCACTCTCTCATCTGAACACACTAGGGCAGAATGCTAATATGCAGCTGGGTAATCACATGGTCAACAAATCTTCTCAACTCCAACGTCAGCTGTTACAACAGCAGCAGCAACAACAACGGCAACAGCGACAGCAACAGCAGCAGAGGAAAGCGATGATGGGGCTTGGTACAACAATGGGAATAGGAAATATGGGTAGCAACATGGGGGGCTTGGGAACCCTGGGCAATACTATGGGCCTTGGAGGTGCAAGAGGAAGAGGACCTGGAATCTAAGGACCAATGACACCTATATCCGTTATGAATAATGTGGGCTAAAATCCATCGACTCTGGGTCAAACTTCTAATTTTACCAATGCAATAAGTCAGCATATCCGAGCTGGACAAATGACTCAGGCACAAGCTCTGCTGAAATCCAGGATGGTACAGAGCAGAGCAGGTGTGCTAGGGGGCCCTCAGGCAGGCATATCTGGAATGTCAGGAGCCAGGCAGATGCACCCAAGTGCTGCTGGGCTTTCCATGCTGGTTCAGTCTCTAAACCGAGCTAATATGAACCCAATGCACGGAATGCAATGGGGCCTATGGGTCCACCAAAATTGATGTCAAGGGCGAATCTCTATGCGAACCAACAGCAGCAACAACAACTGTGTTGTAGTTTAGTAATTGGGAAAGTTATATTTATTTGAATTCAAAAACTGCAAATTTATAGAGTTACAGCAAAACTTAGAATAGCTAAAAACTAGTGACCACTACTGCCACTTCTTGCTTAACAATAAAACAAAAAAATCTTGCTGAAAATCAGCTAAAGAATAGGACAATCCTAAAGACCAGGACTACATGGAACAGGTCCTGATTCACTTGCTAACATTCTCCTCCTGGATCAGGAGCTGCATACTCCCAGCTTCTCTCTGAGAAATTCAAATCTGCTAACATGAAGTGATTTTGTAAATATGTCTGCGATCTGATTTTCTGTGTTGCAGTACACTAACTTCACTTCACCACTGTTTTGGACTTCTCTCAAGTAATAAAACTTAACATTAAAATGCTTAGTTCTTCTATGGAACACTGGATTTTGAGATATAGCTATGGCAGCTTGGTTATCTACAAATATCACAGTGCTGTCATCTTCCTTCAGCTGCAAATCCACCATAATCTTCCTAAGCCATAGTGCTTGATTAGCGGCAGCTGTTGCTGCTACGAACTCAGCTTCCGCAGTTGATTGTGCCACAATCTCCTGTTTCTTGGAACACCAAGAAAAGCACCCTGACCCAAAAGTAAAACAATAACCAGAAGTGCTTTTCATATCATCAAAGGACCCTGCCCAATCACTGTCAGAATATCCATGAAGCTTGAAATTCTGACTTTTGTTGAATTTAACGCCATAGTCTTGAATTCCTTTGAGATATCTAAGCACACATTTAGCTGCCATCATGTGTATTTTGCTGGCACAATTCAGAAACCTGGATAGGACACTTACAGGATACAAAATGTCAGGTCTTGTTGCTGTAAGATACATTAAACATCCAATCAAGCTTCTATACACTCATTCATCAGCACGTTCAGCTCCATCTTCTTTCTTCAACTTCTCTTTTTGATTCATTGGAGTATTCACGCTTTTGCATTCACCCATTCTGAATCTCTTTAGAATTTTCTTCAAGTACTTCTCTTGACATATAAAAATTTCATTCTGAACTTGCTTTATTTCCATTCCGAGAAAATAATTCATTTCACCAAGGTCTGTCATGTCAAAAACTTTCATCATCTCCTACTTGAATTCTTTAATCTTTGCAACATTATTACCTGTAACAAGCAAATCGTCTACATAGAGAGAGATGATTACAATTTCAGAATCAACCTTTTTAACATATAAAGTTGATTCACTTAAGCTTTTTTTAAAGCCTAATTTCAGCAAATAATCATCTATTCTGCTGTACCAAGCTCGTGGAGCTTGTTTTAGCCCATAAAGAGCCTTTTTTAACAAGCAGACCTTTTCTTCATGTCCGGGCACAGTAAAACCTTCGGGCTGCTCAACAAATATTTCTTCTTGCAAAGTACCATTCAAAAAAGCCGATTTACATCAAGCTGAAAAAGCTTCCAACCTTGTTGTGCTGCCAACGCCAACAGTATTCTGATTGTGTCCAGCCTTGCTACAAGGGCAAAAGTTTCAGAAAAAATCTACTCCCCAAATTTGTGCATAGCCCTTCACCACTAGCCTTGCTTTATGCTTGTTCAATGAGCCATCAAGATTTAGCTTTATCCTGAAAACCCATTTCACCCCAATTACTTTAATATCTTGAGGTCTTTCTACTAGCTCCCATGTTTGATTTTTTTTCTATCATAGCTAGCTCCTCCTCCATTGCTTTCACCCAATTTTTGTCAATTTTTGCTTCCTCATAACCAACTTGTTCAAAAACAGCAACGTTGCACCTTTGATAAATGTCTGAGAGTGTTCTTGTTCACCTGACAGGTTGATCATCTTCTAGTTCATCAGGAACAAAGGACACAATCTATTTTTTTATTTGAGACTCCTCATTCCAGTCCCATTGTTCACTTTCAAGGAATTGAACATCTCTGCTGGTTATAATTTTTTCTGTCCGAGGAAGAAAAATTCTATAGGCTTTAGACACCGAACTGTAACCAACAAAAACTCATTCTTCAGCCTTCTCATCAAGTTTGTCTCTTTTTACCTGTGGAACATGTGAAAAACAGAGACAACAAAAAATTTTAAGATTGGTTAAATCAGGTTTGACTCCACGCCAAGCTTCATATGGAGTTTTCTTTCCCATTGCTCTTGTAGGCAGTCTATTCAGCAAGAAAACAGCAGTATTTGCCGCCTCTGCCCATAATTTTTTTGGAAGATGTTTCTCATGCAACAAGCACCTGGTCATCTCCATAATGGTTCTGTTTTGTTAGCAAGTGAATCAGGACCTGTTCCATGTAATCCTGGTCTTTAGGATTGTCCTATTCTTTAGCTGATTTTCAGCAAGATTTTTTTGTTTTATTGTTAAGCAAGAAGTGGCAGTAGTGGTCACTAGTTTTTAGCTATTCTAAGTTTTGCTGTAACTCTATAAATTTGCAGTTTTGGAATTCAAATAAATATAACTTTCCCAATTACTAAACTACAACAGTGGTATCAGAGCCCTATTTCTTACGGGATCTGTGAGAGTTCTTTTTGAGTGACTTGTGAGTTTTTTTCTGAGTGTTTATCTAAAATTCTACTACTGTAAGGAATTCCTTTAATGGAAGGAGAGAGTTCTTTCTCAGTGGTGGCTCCACCAGTGTTTGATGGAGAAGACTACTAGGTGTGGGCAGTAAGAATGGAAGCTTTTTTGGAAGCGTGTGATTTGTGGGATGCTATAGAGGAGGATTATGAGGTACCTCATTTACCAGGAAACCCAACGGTGGCTCAGATCAAAACACACAAGGAGAAAAAAACTAAAAAATCCAAAACGAAGAATTGTCTTTTTGCTGCAGTTTCTCCTAACGTCTTCAGTAAGGTCATGTCACTTGGTTCAGCTAAAGCCATCTGGGATTTTCTGAAGAAAGAATATAAAGGAGATGAAAGAATCAGAGGAATGAAGGTGCTGAATCTGGTTAGGGAATTTGAAATGCAGCAAATGAAGGAGTCAGAAACGGTCAAAGTGTATGTAGAGAGGCTGTCTGGCATTGCAAATAAGGTAAGGATACTTGGAGATGAATTTATGGACAATAGAATTGTTCAAAAAATACTTGTATCCTTACCTGAAAGATATGAGACAACTATTGCTTCTTTGGAAAATACTAAAGATTTGTCAAAGATAAGTTTGGCAGAATTAGTAAGTGCGTTGCAGGCACAGGAACAAAGAAGAATGATGAGACAATAAGGAACCACGGAGGGAGCTTTGCAAGCCAAATGGCAGCAGAATTCTGGAGACAAAAACAAAAAGTGGAGAGGAAAGAAAGGAGCAGCAGGCAATTCAGAAAATGCTGCCACTGAAAGCAACTCCAACACTAGCAGCAAAGGAGGAAAATTCCCTCCTTGTCAGCATTGTGGCAGAAAAAACTATCCGCATTACAAGTGTTGGAGAAAGCCTGACATGAGATGTAGAAAGTGTAAGAAGCTTGGGCATGCAGAGATAATTTGCAAAGAGAAAGAAACACAGCAGCAGGGTGAAGCTCAAGTTGCAACTCAACAAGAGCCGGAACAACTCTTTGTTGCTTCATGTTTTGCGTCAAAGACATCAAGCAAAAATTGGCTTGTTGATAGTGGTTGTACAAACCATATGACCAATTGTGAGGAGCTGTTCAGAGAGCTTGACAAATCTGCAAGTTCAAGGGTTAGAATTGGAAATGGAGATTACATCACAGTAGAAGGAGAAGGGACGGTAGCCATTGAAAGCCCTACTGGTATTAAAATAATTTCAGAAGTTCTGTATGTTCTTGAAATTGACCAAAATTTGCTAAGTGTGGGACAGTTGCTAGAGAAAGAATTCAAGCTTGTGTTTGAAAATAAAATGTATCTGATCTCTGATCCTAGAGGTCAAGAATTGTTCAGAATTAAGATGCGGCAAAGAAGTTTTTCTCTGAATCCTTTGGAGGAGGAGCAAACGGCTTTTCCGTGTCAATTTACTTCCGCAGACACTTGGCACAAACGGATGGGACATTTTCATCATCAAGCTTTGTTGTTCATGCAGAGAAATGATCTTGCAAGAGGTCTACCGAACCTGGAGGAGCATCTCACAAGTTGCAAAGCTTGTATGCTTGGGAAACAAATTAGATTTCCATTCAGAACATCTACATGGAGAGCTACAGAGAAATTGCAGCTAATTCATACTGATCTATGTGGTCCGCAGTCAACTCCTTCACTAAATGGCAGCAGGTATTACATAGTTGTTATAAGTTATAGAAAGTAAATATGTTAATATAGGAAGTAAATATTGATAGATGGGTCAGTTGCTTAATCTTAGGGATTGTATAATCATAGGCTTGATTTTTCTTCCTATTTAGATGCCGTCTCTCATGTATAAATAGGTTGTAATCTCTATTGTGAAAGATAACAAATATTATCCTTCTACAATAGTCTTTATTGATGATTTAACAAGAATGTGTTGGATATACTTTATGAAATTTAAATCGGAGGTTGCTGAAATTTTCATAAAGTCTAAAAATTGGATTGAAAACCAAAGTGGCTGCAGAATTCAGGTCATTAGATCAGATAATGGCACTGAATATACATCGGAGAAATTCAATTTATTTTGTGAAGAAGCTGGAATTGAGCACCAACTCACTATCCCCTATTCTCCATAGCAAAATGGGGTCAGTGAAAGAAAAAACAGAACCATTATGGAGATGACCAGGTGCTTGTTGCATGAGAAACATCTTCCAAAAAAATTATGGGCAGAGACGGCAAATACTGTTGTTTTCTTGCTGAATAGACTGCCTACAAGAGCAGTGGGAAAGAAAACTCCATATGAAGCTTGGCGTGGAGTCAAACCTGATTTAACCAATCTTAAAATTTTTGGTTGTCTCTGTTTTTCACATGTTCCACAGGTAAAAAGAGACAAACTTGATGAGAAGGCTGAAGAATGAGTTTTTGTTGGTTACAGTTCGATGTCTAAAGCCTATAGAATTTTTCTTCCTCGGACAGAAAAAATTATAACCAGCAGAGATGTTCAATTCCTTGAAAGTGAACAATGGGACTGGAATGAGGAGTCTCAAATAAAAAAATAGATTGTGTCCTTTGTTCCTGATGAACTAGAAGATGATCAACCTGTCAGGTGAATCAGAACACTCTCAGACATTTATCAAAGGTGCAACGTTGCTGTTTTTGAACCAGCTGGTTATGAGGAAGCAAAAATTGACAAAAATTGGGTGAAAGTAATAGAGGAGGAGCTGGCTATGATAGAAAAAAATCAAACATGGGAGCTAGTAGAAAGACCTCAAGATAGAAAAGTAATTGGGGTGAAATGGGTTTTCAGGATAAAGCTAAATCCTGATGGCTCATTGAACAAGCATAAAGCAAGGCTAGTGGTGAAGGGCTATGTACAAATTTGAGGAGTAGATTTTTTCTGAAACTTTTGCTCCTGTAGCAAGGCTGGACACAATCAGAATACTGTTGGCGTTGGCGGCACAACAAGGTTGGAAGCTTTTTCAGCTTGATGTGAAATCGGCTTTTTTGAATGGTACTTTGCAAGAAGAAATATTTGTTGAGCAGCCCGAAGGTTTTACTGTGCTCGGACATGAAGAAAAGGTCTGCTTGTTAAAAAAGGCTCTTTATGGGCTAAAACAAGCTCCACGAGCTTGGTACAGCAGAATAGATGATTATTTGCTGAAATTAGGCTTTAAAAAAAGCTTAAGTGAATCAACTTTGTATGTTAAAAAGGTTGATTCTGAAATTGTAATCATCTCTCTCTATGTAGACGATTTGCTTGTTACAGGTAATAATATTGCAAAGATTGAAGAATTCAAGCAGGAGATGATGAAAGTTTTTGACATGACAGACCTTGGTGAAATGAATTATTTTCTCGGAATGGAAATAAAGCAAGTTCAGAATGAAATTTTTATATGTCGAAAGAAGTACTTGAAGGAAATTCTAAAGAGATTCAGAATGGGTGAATGCAAAAGCGTGAATACTCCAATGAATCAAAAAGAGAAGTTGAAGAAAGAATATGGAGCTGAACGTGCTGATGAAGGAGTGTTTAGAAGCCTGATTGGATATTTAATGTATCTTACAGCAACAAGACCTGACATTTTGTATCCTGTAAGTGTCCTATCCAGGTTTTTGAATTGTGCCGGCAAAATACACATGATGGCAGCTAAACGTGTGCTTAGATATCTCAAAGGAACTCAAGACTATGGCGTTAAATTCAACAAAAGTCAGAATTTCAAGCTTCATGGATATTCTGACAGTGATTGGGCAGGGTCCTTTGATGATATGAAAAGCACTTTTGGTTATTGTTTTACTTTTGGGTCAGGGTGCTTTTCTTGGTGTTCCAAGAAACAGGAGATTGTGGCACAATCAACTGCGGAAGCTGAGTTCGTAGCAGCAACAGCTGCCGCTAATCAAGCACTATGGCTTAGGAAGATTATGGTGAATTTGCAGTGAAGGAAGATGACAACACTGTGATATTTGTAGATAACCAAGCTGCCATAGCTATGTCTCAAAATCCAGTGTTCCATGGAAGAACTAAGCATTTTAATGTTAAGTTTTATTACTTGAGAGAAGTCCAAAACAGTGGTGAAGTGAAGTTAGTGTACTGCAACACAGAAAATCAGATCGCAGACATATTTATAAAATCACTTCATGTTAGCAGATTTGAATTTCTCATGGAGAAGCTGGGAGTATGCAGCTCCTGATCCAGGAGGAGAATGTTAGCAAGTGAATCAGGACTTGTTCCATGTAGTCCTGGTCTTTAGGATTGTCCTATTCTTTAGCTGATTTTCAGCAAGATTTTTTTGTTTTATTGTTAAGCAAGAAGTGGCAATAGTGGTCACTAGTTTTTAGCTATTCTAAATTTTGCTGTAACTCTATAAATTTGCAGTTTTGGAATTTAAATAAATATAACTTTCCCAATTACTAAACTACAACAGTGCAGCCATCAAGGCAGGGTTTTATGACATTAGCATTGGAGCTGGTTTGGAATCTATGACAATTAATCCAATGGCTTGGGATGGAGATGTGAATCCAAAAGTAAAGGCCTTTGAGCAAGCCCAAAATTGACTTTTACCCATGGGTGTTACCTCTGAAAATGTTGCACATCGTTTTGGAGTCACTAGACAGGAGCAGGATCCGGCTGCAGTTGAGTCTCATAGGAAGGCTGCTGCAGCTACTGCTTCTGGAAGATTCAAGGATGAGATAATCCCTGTGGCTACCAAGATTGTTGACCCAAAAACTGGAAATGAGAAACCTGTCTTCATTGCTGTTGATGATGGAATTCGCCCTAACACAACAAACTGCTATTACAACAACAGCAGCAACAATTACAACAGCAGCAACAATAACAGATGCAGCAACATCGGCAAGATCCATCTTCATCACTACAGGCTGTTGTTTCATCCCCACAAGTAGGCTCACCATCAACCATGGGAATTTCACAACTGAACCAAGAAGCACAGCAGCAACCTAGCTCACAACAAATGAGCCAACTAACCCAAATGAGTCCACAGCTAAGTTCAGGAGTGTTATTGTGCAGTATCAATAAGATTCTAGTGTATTGGAGAAGGTTCTTGTGTATTCCTGGTTAGCAGATTCTAAGCTCTAGACATCCTAGGTGCCCTGTATATACGTGTACAAATACTTCTTCATGATACGATATACAATACAAGTAAAGCATTTTTCCATCAAAAGCAAGATGATATCAGAGCAGGTTACTTGTCTTTAGCCTCTAGTTTTTTTCTCTCGTCCCAAAAAATCTCCCTAGGTTAAGAAATGGCATAGAGCAGCTCTTGCTAGGTCACAGAGCCGGTTGGCTTCAGACGAGATACGGCTCCAAAACGATCGCCGAAGACATCTTGACGCTGCAAAACTCAGATAATCCGGCGATGGTTCTCATCTCCATTCAATTAAACGGCATAGAGGCTGAAATTGAGCGATGAAAATCACTCTCGGTGCCAAGAACAAGCTCGCGTTCGTGGAAGGGAAACTCACTGTGCCTGAGAATGGATCTCAAGATTATGAGAAAGGGAGACGATGCGATGACATGATAATATTGTGGATCCTCAACTCTATTTCAAAGGATCTGGTTGAAAGTTTTCTTTATGCCACCACCGCTCGAGAACTCTAGCTCGAATTAGCGGAAAAGTATGGTGAGAGCAACGGACCTATGATTAATCAAATCAAGCGAAGAATAGCATCAATTTCCCAAGAGAATCTCTCAATGACGACGTATTACAACAAATTGAAGCAACTGTAGGACGAATTGGCCAATATTGTGCTGATACTTTCATGCAGTTGAGAAGCTCGCAACAGAAATTCACAATGCCAATTACCTAATGTAATTTCTGATGGAGCTGATCGACACCTTTGATCAAGTTCGCAGCCAAGTATTACTTCTGGATCCATTAACGACGGTGAACAAAGCCTTCTTGATGGTTCTGCGAGTAGAATCTCAAAAGGAAGTCCAAACCAACCTCACAGAGCGTATTGAGGTTATTGCTTTAGTTGTTCGATCTCAAGGTAATAGGCGAGATTATAGGAAGTATGATGCGAGGAACAGCTACTGTGATTACTGCAATTTGGATGGACATATACGAGCGGGATGCTTCAAGCTGATCGGTTATCCAGAATGGTTCAAGAACAAGAATAAAAACAAGCAATTCACCAATGCAGGAGCGTTCAAACCAAGATACACAGCTGATTGGTTAGTATGTAGTATTAATAAAATTATAGTGTATTGGAGAAGGTTCTAGTGTATTCTTGATTAATATAAATAGGTGCCTTGTATATACTGTACAAGTACTTCTTCTTCATGATACGATATACAATACAAGTCTGAGTATTTTTCCATCAAAAAAGGAGCAATCCATGTTGTGAGTGCTGGTAATCCAGAAGCTTGTCCTACTAGTCCACAGTTGAGTTCTCAAACCCTCAGTTGGAGGCATCGCAAATTCTTCAATGGAGCTCCAAGGTGTAAACAAAGGTATCTCTGTTAATAATGCATAGTAAATTTGGTCTACCAGTTTGAGAGCTACACCACCTGAGCTATTCTTTTAGTGAAAACTGAAGGCTGTGCAGCCAGAATATGGTATCGAGTTCTATCAAATGAAGCAAGGTAAAAGGAAAAAATTCTTGTGTGTATAGCTGATTAATAATGAAAGGGATAAAATAGTGATTCTAATGACTAATGGTTGCTTGCCTACTTGATGGAAAATTTTCCAGGCTGCAGTTTGGAATATTCAACCTGCTACGCGACGTGTAGGTATATAACCTTGTACAGTGTAATGCAAGCGTTAAACATTTTGAATATGCTATTATTAGTTTGATCATAGGCATACAATTAGATGATGGTATGTGAATATCAATTTTGTTAGTGGATCTGCTTATGAGATCAGGTAAACGGTAGCTGCATATTCCAATTAATTGTGCTGTAGCAGAACCCATATTTAACCATTGAGATAAGGCTGATCAATTAATGTCATGAGCATAGTAATCCATTTTCAACTTTAGCTACCTTCAGTTCAACACTTTACATTTTAATAACTTACTAAAATTTATATATTTTAGTTTTGTTGCAAAAAAGAAATTATAATTAAATATTACTTGTCATTGTGTAACTGGACAACCTTTTCTCCCTTTTGCTAGCATAATGGCAATAACTAGCTGCAACATCTAACAGTCTCATATAATACTGATGAATTCATTCGCAAGGGTTTTTTTTTTCATAACGTATACAAGTGTAGTATTTGAAAGTGAAACAGATATGGAAATTGAATTCACTGTTGAGAACAGGCTCTCTATATGAAGTTCATCTCTTGCACTTCAGAGAAGCTCTTTTGCAGAATTTGAACCATAACTGATTTTCTGAAACCATTAGAGGATACTTCAAAAGAATATTAAAGCATGGATTGGAATCTCTCTCTCTCAGTTCTCACATGACTCCTTGTAATATCTTTCAAACTAGGACAGCCAGAAAGGGCCATGGTTAGCTCCAGCTCATCCTTCAGCATTTCAATGACCCGTTTCACTCCATATTCTCCTTTTGCTGCCAGTCCAAATACAACTGGCCTTCCAACCTGCATTCGCATGTCGTTTAATAGCATACAAACCACAACCCCACAGAGTTCAGGTAGTATAACATGAGAAAGCAGCTCAAGATTCATTACATTTTCCTCTTAATGTATGTTTTATTTCTTATTTATACAAGGTTAGTGTTGATCTTTGCATATCTATTGCTATAGTTGTTCTTATCAAGGATAACGATGAGCACGCTGGAGCATGAAACAAAACACTGGACTACTAAATTGAAAAGTTGTGAAGGGATGGCTTACAAGAACAGCTTGTGCACCAAGGGCTAAGGCCTTGAAAACATCTGTTCCCCGCCGTACTCCTCCATCAAATAGTACGGGAATTTTCCCTCCAACAGCATGAACCACCTGCAACCACAGCAGAGCAAATAGTGTTTTATTCATTAAGAAAAGAGAAAGCCACTTTGTCTAACATGCTTTCTTATTAGGAAAATTATGTAAGCCATTTAGTTTGTAGTGTAGCAAAATAATCTCAAAAGATTTGTTGTTAAACTCTACTTAGCATAGATCTACAACTATAGAGTATCATGTTTAGAGCTTTATAGTGACAACCAAAAGTTGCAGTTTAACAAAAAGGAAAAGAGAACCATTAAAGATTGTGTGTTTATTAGCATAAATTTGTGATACCCCAAAGTCAGACCCCAAAAATTTTCTTATAACTACAAACATAATAGATATTTACCTCCTCCAGAACAGTGATACTGGCTGGACTATAATCTAGCTGCCGAGCTCCATGATTAGAGACAACAATCCCAGCAACACCTACTTCCACAGCCTTTATTGCTGCCAATGGTCCATATTTTCAGAAATGTGAATATACTCTGAAAGGAAGCGAAATTAACACGAAAGGAGAGGGGAGGAGATAGTCTATGATCCAGTAAACTAAGCGACAATGTTTAAATGCATGGGCTTAAAGGTCTATAGAATTGGTAGGACAATGAGCAATTTTGGGTGGGAGATTCCACAACTAGAAGATTTAGCAATGATTATATATAGGAGAAGTGGAACAATTTTCATATGAAAACGGTGAAATGCCTAATGAAAAGGACTCTCTCTCTTGAATTTCAAATAAATGGAACTTCTGAAAATTTCCTGTTATAAATGGAATTCGAAAAAAAAATTATACTAAGAATAAGTTGAGGAACTTCATGATTTCTGTCCCTTCTACTGTACATGTCAGTAGATACTAAGGAAAAACAATAGTCCAAATTTCACATGTAAGCTTTCAAGTGTCATTGATTGAATTGTTCCTTTTCCTTTTTTTATACTTCTATTGCAAAGAGAAAAACGAGGAAATACAAATATATGGAGATGAAACGAAGCTTATCTTACCATCTTCTCGAGTAAGTACACCCTTAATAAGAATTGGCAAGTTCGTAATGGATTTTAACCAGCCTATGTCCTGCAGATATTGTCACAACTTATCAGAATAATAAGAAAACTTGGAGACATTATCCTTCCACATACTTCTTTGAAAAGTAAACAGAAATTTGATGAAACAAATACAATAATTAATACCTTCCATGACAATGAAGGATCAAAAGTCTCTTTGGCAAAAAGTTCAAGCTTTGAACCTTCATCCTGCAAACTTCTAATTATTTTAAGTAAACTCAACATTATTTTATAGATTTAATATATTGGTCACAGTTGGAAACAATATGCCAACATTGGAAACAAAATTTCGAATTACCAGTCAATTCAGAGTAGAAAATTGATTTAAAACCTATCACACCCCAAAATTACACTTAGTAGAACTCAAAACAGTTTTTGTACACAACAGTAAAGTTATAAATGGCACAATCTTCTGAAGTATATGAAGCTTGTAAACGCACCAGGGAAACATGACGAAGTAATAGTAGAATTTGACTTTATGAGATGCTAAATAGTAAATATTCGATTTGTGTAATAAGTTCAACATACAAAGATACATGGTTTGAGGGATTCAATAAAAGGCTTATTTAAACAAATAAAGGACAGCATGATGATGTACATTATACCTTGGTAGATATAAATGCAATAATAGAGATTTGAATAACTCTACTCACAGAGGAAACTTCAGTTGACATGAGACCTTCAAAATTCTTCAACTGTGGTAGAGCCATCCTGCAAAAGTTACAAGTACTTTTTAGAAGAGATTCATTTGAGGGGGCTTCTTGTATCAATTGATTGACACAAAGCTGCAATGACATTTCTTTTGATGTTAGAAACCAAAACTTCTTGTTTCTGAAAATAACATGTATCAGCTCATATCAAACTGTGCCCAAAAAAAGAACATATAGAGTGAAGGAACATGATGAAAAGAATGGTATTTTCACTTGTTCTTAATGTCTGCCTCCCTTCGGCCAAGTCTTGGAGCATCAACGGTGAGGACAATTGCCTTGTATCCATTTCTTTCAGCTCTCTGCACCAGCTGTGCTGATATATCTCGTCTCTTGTACATCTGTGCAGAAGGTTAGCTAGCATGTGAGGAAAAAAAGAAACAATAATGAAAATGTTGCAGCTAAATATGCTAGATCCTGCAAACTAAAAAGACACAAAGAAGTGGAAAATTACATATAATTGAAAGAAGCGAATGGCATCACAGCTGGAAGCAACTTCCTCCACAGTGCAGGAAGACATGTATGATAAAATCTACATCGGATTATTCATCAACTATTCAGCATGTATACTTGTAAGTGGGCGGATCAATTTCATTTTTTTATTGGTTTACATACCATAATTGTGTTACATGCGGCTGCAGCTCGTGCTGTGGCACACTCACCTGGAATAAACACAGACAAAGAGTTCAATGATGGATCAAAAATATTTATTGAGAATTCTTTCAGGACATTTAAACCTTCAGGGTTTGCAAGCTTATGATAAGCAGTTGGAGCAAGCATAATGGGTGCAGAGATTCTGTAACCCAATAAAGTAGTTGACATGTCTATTTGACTCACATCTACTAGAATTCTAGGTCGAAACCTGAAAACCAAGATAACTCATCAGCTAAAAGAGAAAAAAAGAATCTTCCATTTCTTCAATTAAGAATTAACAGACATTACCTGATCCTACGAAATGCTTCCACATTCTCCTTCAGTGTGTGCTGTTCCTCAGCTCCTCCAGCATAGTAATCATAATACATTTTTGGAAGGGCTTGCTTAGCCAACTCTTGAAATTCATTCACATTCACTGGTTCACTCCCCATTTGTCCTGAATCATCAAAATGCTAAATCAATTTAACCCAAACCCATAACAAGTTCCATTGCTAATACAAAAATTTGAACACCTTCCCACCTTCGTCGCATGAATTCTTAATACATAGTATAATTCGGTGATTACTCTTGGATTCTTCAAAAATAAATGTGGAAACTACCAGGTTAGATTATTATGCAGACTGGAACTGGATAGAAAAAAGGTCGACTCTCTTAAGCAGCTAAATTTGTTATGCAACAAACAGCTCTTATGTAATTCAGAAATCTAATAGAACAAAATACGACAGCTAAGATTTTGAATTCTCAACAAAAAGAACCATTTGCTCGAAGGAACTACTCCCAAGTGATTTCCATACTGTTGTCTTTTAAAATTTCTTTTCGTCGATGATATAAATCATCGATTCAAGTCTAGAATTATATTTCTTGTCAAAAAGCTTATTGATTTCCTTAGAACAATCAGGAACACAATCTTGTCGTACTTACAAACTCACTTCAAAACCAGCAAAACAGGAATACACATCCACAGGTCTACGCTCATTCAGTTTCTCAAGAATGAAAGAAAAAGGAGATAACTTGATCATGATCAAAACTTATTAACATAAAAATAAGAAAAAAACAAAAGAACCCAGAAATCACACACATACAAGAACTTGGTTTAGAAGAACAGGGTACCTGGATGAAAGTATTTGAATCTGGCCTAAACAGAGATCAGAGTACTGCTAAGACAAGTTTACAATACAATGTCAAAGGAAAAAAGAATGGAAGGTAAGTGACTGAGAGACGATCAATGTTCTAATCTGGCAAATGAAGTTAGTATCTCGAAACTCTTCAGTGAACTGAAACCTATCATTGAAAATGAAAAGGTTGTAATCGTATTTTCATTTTGTGGGTCCAAGTGCTTCCTGTACGATGTCGTTTATATGCCCTCGAAGCTGCCTGTTTTGACCATCTTCTCGAATCAGTATCCCCTTGACCACAGTTGGCAAGTTTGTAATAGATTTTAACCATTCTACATCCTGCATTGAAAATTTTCACTGATTAAACTAATATGAACAACAGTGAATTGATTCTGCTGCACAAGAATGTGACTCCAATTCCAACCTAAACATCAAGAAGGCTGAAGAATCATCTTAATTGGCTAACCAAGCAGTATTTTTCTCTAAATCATATCCATCTTCTCTAGCTGCTGTACAATTAAGAGTTCTGTTGCCGCCATTCTTATGCAAGTTAAAACTACCTTCCAACTTAAAGAAGCATCAAAGCTCTTATTTGTCCTGCAAATTCATTATATATAAATATTACTTGTTATGCAGATTGCTGATGCGTGAATTGATTTGTTCTCATTTTAATAAAAGCAAGAACTTCAAACAAAATGTGATAAACATGAAATTCAGGCAGATAGTGATAATTGTTTATGTTTCAATATGCAGTAAATTCTTTGAAATGGGTAGCACACCCTGCAAATACATGGTTGGTCAATGATATACTAATAAACAATTCAATTCTGCCAACATCCACAAGAACTCTAGGCCGAAACCTGAGAAGCCAAATACATGGTTTACTAAAAGGAAGTGTCCTGTTCTTTAACACTATCCGTCATCAGTTTGAAGAACATACATGAATCTTTGAAAAGCTTCCACATTCTCTTTCAGCTTATACTCGTCCTCGGCTCCTCCAGTGTAGAAGTCATAGTACATTTTTGGCAGGACTTTCTTAGCCATTATTTGGAACTCATTCACGTTACTGGCTCAGCTGCCATTTAACCTGAAAACCCATCAGCTTATATGCATTCAAGCTCACAACTCACCAGAGGATCAAGCAAGCACAGAAAATACAAGGAAAGCAAATACCTATAAGAGCATAGAAATCCCAGAAAATGACAAAGTCTAAGGAGCAGAAGCTATGCTGCAAGCCTGTAAGAGTGTACTTTAACTATTTTGTTTGGTATCTTATGCTGTTGTTTACTTACAAGTGATGTAATATTATTCACTACCTTACTTTTTAATGTTTTCATTTATAGTTATTTTTAATTTAGCAATTAATATCATTTTTTTTAATTCTCTTATTTGAAATAAAAAATTTTACAATATTTCAATTAAACTAATTTCTTTTCTACCCATTTTATGAATGAAAAAAAAAATCAATTCTTTGTAACTTAAAAATTAATTTTTAAAGTGTTAAAATCAGATTTATATTTTATTTTCTTCTCCCATTAATAAAATGATCATTTTAACTAATAAGTAAAACGCATCAAGATGACAACCCAAATCGAGATTATTATAATTGTTATTGATATTTCTCATTGTCTTGGGCATTAACAGAGGCTCAGAAACAAGAAAAGCTTAGCAGACATGCTAGTCCTAGCTGAAGCACACTTTGTGGCGGCACTAGAGCATCGATTGGAGCCTCTCACGCTCAGTCCTTACATGGCTCCTGCTAATATCTTTGAGACTAGGACAGCCAGAAAGGGCCATGGTGAGCTCAAGCTCATTCTTTAGCATTTCAATCACCTGTCTCACTCCTTGTCCTCCCTTCACTGCCAGCCCGTAGATAGCAGGCCTGCCAACCTGCAGTAAACGTTCATTATTTTCAGCTAGCAGCATCTGATTACATTATATTTACTCTTGTAGATGAAGTGACAAGTGAGCTTACAAAGACTCCTTGTGCACCGAGTGCCAATGCCTTGAAAACATCTGTTCCCCGGCGTACTCCTCCGTCAAGGAGGACCGGAACTTTCCCTTTAACAGCATCAACAACCTGAAGTCCAGGGATTCAAATGTATAACTTCAATGAGTATATATATTTTCATTTTGTGAGCAAAGGTATGTAGATAAGCAAAACTGGGTCACCTCTTCCAGTGCAGAAATAGTGGCAGGAGTAAAATCTAGCTGCCGAGCTCCATGATTGGACACAATAATTCCCTCGACGCCTACTTCTATGGCCTTCATGGCTGCCAATATTAAGTGAACAAGCTATTCAACCATGGCACAAACATAGATGCATGTAAACTCTCAAAATACTCTTCTGGTGGGTGTATCTTCACTAACAAATGAAACAGAGAGAAGGGAAATAATTTCCTTTCTCGTCAAGCGGTTGCAGTCCTGAACTCTTTATAGTATAGCAGTTGAATGGTTCCTTATATCCATGAAAACAACAATAAGGGAAATGAAGAAATGAACATAACATCAGAAGCCACTTGATTTTACCATCTTCACGAGTCAGTATCCCCTTGACCACAATTGGCAATTTTGTAATAGATTTTAACCATCCTACATCCTGCATTGAAAATTTTCACTAATTAGACCAACATGAACAATAGTAAATTCATTCTGCTGCACTAGAAATGCCACACCAATTCCAACCCAGACATCAAGATCTGCAAATTATAACAAAAAGATTTGTTTAATGTTTCGCACCTTCCAACATAAAGAAGCATCAAAGGTTTCATTCGCATAAGCTTCTAAGCTAGAACCTTTGTCCTGCAAATTCATTATAAAGAAATAACACTTGTTCTGCAGATTGTTCTTCAGATGAGCAAAGTGATGTGTTCTCTTTTTAATAAAAGGAAGATTTTGAACCAAAATATAATAAAACCAACAACACCAATTTAGGCAGACAACGAAGTTATTTAAATTTAAATTTGCAGTAAATTTTTGAAATACCCACTTCAATTATTGTACTCACAGATACAACTTGAGTTGATAAAAGACCCTCCAAATTCTTCAGCTGAGGTACAATCATGCTGCAGCAGTTATGGCACTTAATTTTCATATGAGATGGGAACATAGTTTAATAATGTAAAGCATTTCAACCAAACTATAACAGTGAGTGTGTTCAGACTAATTTAAAGGGGAAGAAATGATAGGCACTTGTTCTTTATGTCTGCTTCTCTTCGACCGAGTCTCGGACAATCAACTGTGAGGATAATAGCTTTGTATCCATTCCTTTCAGCTCTCTGCACTAAGTTGGCAGCTATACTGCGTCTCTTATACACCTAAACGCAGATGTATGCTTAATTGTAGTCAGTTCTTTCAGTAAAATTACAATTTTCACAGAGAAAAGGATCTAATCTATGACTTTCAAAACTAAAAGGAACTCAGAAAGGCCAATACATATAATTGAAAGAACCGAACAGCATTGCAGCTTGCAGCAACCTCTTCCAGACTGCATGTAGCAGAGAAGGATAAAACCTGAAATGAAAACAAGTCATTATTGAAGCACCTAAAGTATGAGAATTAGCTTAACATTTATTAATTGGATACCATTATGGTGTTACATGCAGCTGCTGCTGTGGCAGTAGCAATTTCTCCTGTGAAAATAAAAAAAGCAGGCGCCGGCCGGCATCAGAAAATGAAAAATGCACAGTTAAGAATTCTTCAGTGAGAATTTATGACCTTCAGGGTGAGCTAGCTTATGCATAGAGGTTGGAGCTATCATTATAGGTGATGATATAGTGTGACCAAGTATAGTAGTAGACAATTCAATTCTGCTAACATCCACAAGAACTCTAGGCCGAAACCTGAGAAGCCAAAATGGATGATTTACTAAAAGGAAGTGTCCTGTTTTATACGTTTATCAATTATCAGTTTCAAGCATATACGTGATTCTTTGAAAAGCTTCCACATTCTCTTTCAGTGTATACTGGTCCTCTGCTCCTCCAGTGTAGAAGTCATAGTACATTTTTGGCAGGACTTTCTTAGCCATAATTTGGAATTCATTCAAGTTAACTGGTTCAGCTGCCATTTTAACCTGCAAACAAACACAGTTATATATCTATCTTCCCAGTAACTTAGACTAGATCAATATCAACTACATATATGTTCTTAAGTAGCTCAAATTTCATCTGCAGCAAGTTCAGTTCAGAAAACAGGTAAAGAGGATTGAAAACAGAGAATCATCACATTTGACTCATTTTAATAATGGACCAAATTCAGGAATAGAATATCCTTTTTCCTTTTTGCTGTTTAAGAAATCCACTTTTTATGTGAAATTAAGTGAAAATCACATCTACTTAAAGATTTCATGAAATAATATTTAATAATCTTATAAATGAACTTGAAATAGGAACTTTGAAAGAGGAAATGCTGATTTACATAATTATTCCTACTTTATTTCCAAAGAAAACAAAATATTCCCTAAAATTTGAAGAAATTTTTGTGAAGATGATTGCTTTTGTTTTTGATAGCTAAATCCCTGCAGACGTAATAGTATGCACTTCCTAAATGACTTCTCACAGATAATATGTTAAATTTGCAAACAAGTTTATTACAACAGTACAAATAATTCAGCTGACCTTTCTCAAGAAAAAAGATAGCATTTTTAGGTACATGCATGTGCATGAAACTGAGAATTGGATGGTATACAAAGACCATTTCTGCTTTTGGATTTACATTATTTATAGATAATAAAGAACTAAAAAGCTGGAAAATAAATCTTCATAAAAGAGTATTAGAGACACCAAAGATTGCACCAGCCAGTAAACTCCGATAAGGCGATAACCCACCAAGAACTTACCGGCAATCAAGGCCAAAACTCACGAGAGGATCAAGAGCAAGCTAACTACAAGAAAAGCAAACCTGATAAGAGCAAAGAAATACCAGAAAAATGAGCTGTAAGCCTGTAAGAGTGTATTTCGGAGTTGTGGTTATGTGATAAGACAAAACGTGGATGGATTAAATCATGAAACGAAAGTAAATTTTGGGCAGGAAAAAGGAAATTAAAGTTGCGTTGAGTATTGTGATTGTTATCCTTTGTCATTGTCTGCTCACAAGTGACGTTTCAAGTGGTCCCCCATCAAACAGCTTCAGGGGAACGCAGTCAGAGGCTTCAAATCTTATTTAATGCAATGACAAAATACTCTGGATTCAATTGACATTTTTTGACGCAGTGAAAAAAATTATCAATAGATGAATGGAAAATAAGTTAACTTTTAAGAATGTATTTCCCATGGAGATAAACATATGGAACCTTAGTGTCTAATATAGTTAGAATTTATATCGGATTAAAGATACCGATAGAGATGAGAGAATATCAAGAGGAGGAAGTTTGCTCAGAAGAGGAGTTTGCAATTGTGGGATATTCTTGCATGAACAATGTTGTAATTGTCATTTTTATTTATGTTGTTTCCAAGCAATTCAAGGATGAACAGAAACTTTTAATTTTTTTGTCCTTTTGCCACCTTTTTACTTTCTTGTTTTTCACATTTGGCTTTGCTTGCTTGGATCGTAGTTGTACTTTGGCTTTGTTTTCACCTATGTTACTAGTACTAGACTGAAATTTGGAACCGTAATTTTCCGCTTCCATCAACTTCATACTCGAAGAGAAATGTATAGAGCTTCATTTGCAGGATCTAACAAATTTCTCCTATGTTCTGGTAGCATCTCCACTCTAGCTTGCTTTATGCAACGATGAAGGATGAAAACTTGGAATAGCTTATCAAAAAAGGAGAAAAAAACAAAACAAGAGTAAACAAAGAAACAAACAAAAGAAAGAAATGTAATATGCTTCAAAGCCCTCACAACAAGAGTAAACATGCGATCAGGCAGAAGTTCTGCAACTGTAATGCAAGTATTACCCATAGCTCAATGCAACAATTTTCTCATTTCATACACCAATTAAGAATTCCAAAAAAATATCTAGCCCAAGACACTCAATACCATCAAAAACTGAAACAAAATGTTCAGTCCCTCAATGGTGTAAAGCTTCCTTTGGCCACAAATCTATCTTGGGTCATGCAAAAATTTGCAGTTTTCTCCATAATAGCATCTTCCTTGAGCATAAAATTTGCATAGCTGCTCTTGTTGGTAGCCATGCTTATTCACGAGGTACATTGCTCGGTGATGGTGCGTGCTCGTCAATGGCTGCCTTTGATGGTGCGTCTCTGATAACCTGTTTATCCCAATTTTGTTGGGTTGCTTGCTGAAAATATGATGATCATCATTCATATAGAAGTTAGAGAACCATGAACCAACTTTTTCAATGTTGTGTTGTGCAACTTCTCGAGTGCCGATATGATCAACCAAGTTGTGAGGAACTCCGTGGGAATTACCATTCTCCCTTCGGTATGTTTGCAGTTTGGGTTGAAATGGCTGTTTCTCAGTTTCAACAGAAAAACCTGACCATTGAGGAGGTTGATTTGATTGTTTAAAAGAATCAGCCAATGTATCTGACCGTTGATGTTGGATTCCTAGCCAGTGAGGCCTGCCAACCATCTTTAACATATCAATGGATGATCTTGATTTCTGAGGTTGAACTACAGGCTGCAAAGGCCTACTTTCCATTGTGCCGTGCGATTGAATTGTCATCTTCCTAGAATCAACAGATAAACCTGACACTTGAGGTTCAGGAGCAGCTTTTTGTAAGTTAATAGATGAACCTGATTGTCGACCCCGAATTTCCTGATTTGCTTTTAAGGTTGAACTTATTTGAGACTGCCTCCTGTTTCTGTCCTCCTTTGTCAAAGTCCTTTAAGTACACAGAATTTAAGCATATAAGCATATTTGAACAATCAAGTTTCCAGAGACCAGCATGCCTAATACTTAGGCTCAAATTCCAATAAAAATAAATACTATTTAAGTACCTATTTTCCCTGAGAACTTTCCTTCTTTCCTTTTCCTGGATACGGGTTTCTCTAGCATGCCTAGCCAGAGAGCCCCTAGAGTGCTTTTCAATCAAAATTTTACGTCTCTCCTCTTCGTTTTCCCATCTCTAAGGTGATGAAGGATATGTCACTATTTTTAGATCAACAGTAGATGACAGAAAACAAATATCTTTTACCAGTCACAAACCTGTCTCAAAGTCTTCAGTTTGTATAAATTGCGACCCTTTATTAGGAGAGGATGAAGTGGAGGGAGCGGCTTCTCTCCTTTGCTCCAAAGGACCTCTATCTGATCAAATAAGCAAAAGTTTACCCATTAGCACAAGAAGATTGATGAAATCAGCACAGATGCACCAAGGTTTATCAGTCGCATTCTGATGACTCACCGTAAAGGTATGCTGTTGCTTTGCAGCACCATAGCTTTCCTTCACTATTCGACCAGCAACTATCCTTGTGCCACAAGGAGGACCACTGGCACTACGTGATGCTATATTGTACCTAGAAAATTAGGAACAGATAAGCCTATGTATTCCAAATTAGAGAAAAGTTATTATGAATAATATAAGTGTGATGACTCTAACAGGAAAAATAAATGAATGAACTGAATGTTCCCTTGAAAGACAAGATTAATGACGAGTGGAAACATATGCAAACAAGAAAGCCATATAGATCAAACTTAGTTTAAGGACTCCCATCATATGCAGAGTAATTGTTTCACAAAGAAAGTAGTACAACGGCTTACAGTTCATAAACATTCTGCTCAAACATGACAACATCGCCCATACATGCATCACCTGCCAAAGAAAAAAGACAGTTTTCTAAGCATAAACATGAAACGAAAGCGAAATATAGATAGAATAATAAAACTGATAAAAGACTAGGAAAATGATCAAATATATAACATGAAGGAAAGCGTCATCCTTGCCTTCGGCCACCGGGTAAAGGAAAAAAATTATATTTAACCCGTCACAAGAGTACCACTGATGACCATTGAACTGCTTATTAACTAATCACATAATCTGACGGTTACCCTTCTTGCCCAAGGTGGTTATACATCTAAACTAATTTTAATAATAATTTAAAGATATAATGAGCTTACCTTTACAATCCAAAACAAAGCTAGATGCGGGATACTTTTTTTCACCTCCTTCATTCAAAATCCTAAAATAACAGGAAAAAAAATGACAGGAAGGAAATAAAAAACAACAAAAATGATTTTGAGAAATATTTATCATCAACAAAGAAGAGGTAAAAAATTACTCTTGATGCTCCCTTATGCGCTGAATAAGTATGTCCTTTTTGCCAGTCAATCTCAATCCATTCTTCCTCAAATATACTTTACACTGCTCCACCTTCAGCTTCTCTAGCTTCCCAACTGAAACCAATTTGTGACCCACAAAAATCACATTTTCACTTACCTCAATTTTTGTCAATCCGAAAGGGGAAAAAAAACCAAAAAAAAAAGTGTCTTATTATAAGTCCTGTACCGAGTACTGACCACCTATGATCTCTTGAACTTGTTCAAAACTTTTCTCATCAATTTCTCCCACATTCATCTCCGCCTCTTCTGGGCCTACCTCGACATCGACATCCATGTCCAAATTTTTGCCATTGCTGGACCAAAATAATTAAACAACGGTTGTTAGTATTCATCGACAGCACTTCAAAAATGATATCTAAAAAGAAGTTTGGTAGCATACCGAAAGTTTGATTTCTTCTTGATAGAGAGTTTAGCGAGTTTGCATCGAGTGCTCTCCTCAAGAACGCTATAACTTGGATCCATATCCGAATCATACTCTGCATCGGACCCTCCACCTTCACTGTAATCTTCTTCCTCCTCCTCTTCAAGGTCTCGGTGATGTTGGGGTTTTTGTTGCTCAAAGTTTGCCATTTATGGATTTGATTCTGCAACTCTAACTAGGGTTTGTGCTTCGTTTACAAAAACACAAATTCTGAAGGGTTACAAATGAAGGGTGTTTTTCAAAAAAAAAATGTAGCCGTTGGGGAGTTTTTCTCGGATTGGACGGTAAATATAGATTTATTGGTTTTTAATTGAATTTATTCTTTTATTAATTCTTTTAGTAATAAATCAAATTTAATACAAATAACTATTCTCAACTTAAATGTGATAGTACAATGTTTTAAAAAATATTAATAGAGGTTTTACGATATAAAATATATTAAATATTTATATCAAATTTTCTACATATTTAATTAAAATGCTAAAATTTATATGAAATATTTAGTTTTAATTCTATTAATTTTCTGTTGTTTTCAGTATCATATTACAAATTTTTATAGTATAATATTGATAATTTTCCATGCAAAATAAGTAATGAATAACTGCCCCGTCTTATGCAAATGCATGAATTATATCTTTAATAGAAAATTTTCTTTTACCAAAATTATAAGGGTTAGAGGTAGGCCGATGGATTACGAGTTTGTTACAGTTTTTATTAAATATTAAAATTGAAATTAAATATTTTATTTTTTATTTTTAAAATTTATATTTAAAACTAAATTTCAGTACAATTTTAATATAATTTAAATAATTTTAATATAGTTTCGGTTAGTTTTTAGTTTTTATTTTAATTTTTTTAAATTTTAATTTCAATTTAAATTTTAATTTTTATAAATAAAATTATAATATTATTACATATATTTTAAAATATTAAATAACTAATATCAAAATACTAATAAAAATAAAAATATTAATATTTAAACAATAATAATATCAATATTAATATATATTTTATATAATTCAAGTAAAAATATTATATTATTTTATATATAATTATTAATTATCTATTTTTAATATAAAAATATATGTATAATTAATATATAAAAATATGTTATATTATTAATATGTGATTCACTCATATCATATAGTTAAAAATTATAAAATAGTCAATATATTTATAGTTGAAATAATAAATATATATATATATAAAACTTATTTAGATGGAATACCGGATTGTTATGCGCGACCCTAGTTAGACGATGGACGAGTTGAACCTTTAGTACCAAATTATATCTGGCACTGCTTCAATAGAACCTATATTATGGACTTTTAAATACAAATGCTGCATGGTTTAAAAAACTGCGCTGGTTTTCAATTAACAGACTGAAAACTGTGCAAATTCCATTGCGTATGGTTTCTGTTCAGCGGACAGAACTTTCTTCTACACAAAAGCATGAGCCACAAGATGATTCTTTCTTCCTCGTTCTAAACACTGACATGCCTTTTTCCACATATCCATGAAATCTACAAGCTTGCAGTCTGCATAAGTAATAATTTCCTGTGGTTCTGATCTGAACATACTTCATGGTCTTCCCGACAATCATACAACTGATTCTAAAGATAGTTCAACAAGGTTTCATTATCTTGTTAAACAAACAACTCAGCTGTAGAGGAACTCTGCTAGTAAAAGGAATCAGATGCTGTGGAAAGAGAACATTACTGCAAATTATTTGTCAAGCAGATTCAGAACAGCATTAAAAGATATAAGGCATAAGAAACTTGCATATATATAGTATGTGATGCAGAGTAATTGTCTAAAATCGTACACCTCTCCATTGCAGAATTAAACCCACCAAGATTTACCTCTTCTTTTTTACCTCATCAAACAATTGAACTCTTGATTTAATCATGGTATTTTGGTTTTACTTAGCAGCTTTTTTGTCATTTACAATTGGATTTTTTGACAGTTTCTGCAGTGGTAGCTCCATCAACAGCTTTTGCTACCTTCTTATCACATTCCTAGCCGAATCCTTCTCTATTTTCACATTCTCAAATTTATCACCCACCTTGCCTTGGTCAGAAAAAAGTATGATGCCTGCAATCAGTTTTAAAAACATCAAACATGGTATGCAGTCTCATAAACAATATATTGCCAGGCTTTTCAGTGACGATCCTATTCACCAGCACACAGCACGTAGGGCTGCCCCTTTTTTTGCAATACATTTCCTGATCAAGCAAAGCTCGTGACAAAAACTAATGCAGATAGCACCCAAAAACTAAAAAAGGCAAATTGTTTGCTTCTGGAATACTACCAACAGATAATAAATAAAAGATTGCGGCAACACATAAATCGTGACGTAATTTAAAACTTCTAGGAAGTGTATAAATGTAATTGTAGATCACATACTGATGGCCATAACCATGTAGACCAATATATAGTCTCTATAAAGCATTGAGAATATATAAATTTGCTTGTGTCCAATGTATTTTAGCTCCTTAACTTGTAAATCAAAGGGTCTCTCTTTAACAGCTCCAAATGGTTGTCGGGGCTCCTTAAAGTACAAGTCCTTTTAAACAGAGTGTCCCCTGAACAAAAACTACAGCTCAACTTGAAACATGATTCAAGTCTTTACCTGCATCTAGCCCCAATCAGAAGTCCCTCAAGTTCAAAATGATTCCCATGAACACAAATAATTGACAGCAATACAGAGAAACCCAGGAAAATGATGCAACAATTCTCAGAAACCATGGAAGGCAACTGGATCACCAGATCTTCGTTTTAACCCAGAAAAGGAGGAAGACAACTCCCAACACGATAGCGACAGGAGCCCACTTTCTAATTAAGGCCTGCACTCAAACAGTGTAAAGGAAGAACATGACAAATAAATTTCAAATATCTTTTCCAATCAAAGATGTTTATCTCCTGCAAGACACAAAGCATAACTAAACAAAACAATGAACACCACCACCAAACAAAAAGCACGCTTGAAAAGAGTTTAATCCATCCCATTGCAAAAGCACAATATCTAACTTAAATTTTTGCGCATGATCCACATTAATGCAATTGGTAAGGATCCTTTTCCATTATAGACCTACCATTTATCATTGGGTTAATAATGCATTCTTTCATGCTTCCAAGAATGTAGTAAAAGGAAAGGGGCATTAATATTGAATTCCATTCATTTTCTCACGAGAATTTGTACATGCTTAAAAGCGGCATTACAAAAATTCGTGCACAACCTTTCTTTCTTTTGGATATGAAAAGTTTCAAATTCATAAGTACTCATGCAGGGCCTAAGACATTCACATATCCATGACCAATAAACACAAAGCAGCCAGTTGTATTACACATGCAATATAAATACTAGATCACTATAACTAACCTGTCTATTCAAATCCCTCGCCTTGTCAGCATATATACGAGATTCTGATGTTAACCGACTTGACATTTCGCTGACCTCTGCATTATCAGTAAAACATGTAAGGTGCATTTTGTTCAGTACGACATCATGTGTTTTCTGTTAATGGCTCTCAAAAAATGTCAGAAAACAGAAGCAGATGACCAACATCAAATACACAAAATAATACAAACATAACATAGGACAGCTCAAGTGCAAATCTACTTGTAAAGAACACATGCAACAAGGTTTTCGAAAAAATAATTCCCATAACATGTGATATATATGGTATTCTAGCTTACCCAACCTTGACCCATGTGATTTGAATGAACTGACTGCAAAGGCTGAGAGTGATGAAAGTCGAACAAAGAAGGTAATACAGTAGAACTCAGCTTTCTAATATTTTCCCTAGCAAGACCAAACACCTCCAGAATTTTCCAAAGAAACATGTATACAGCAAATAGTATTCCTCTTAAAGATATCACAACAGACGAATGTAACTAAAGGAAGCTGTTTGACTTTTCCCCCTATAGAGAATGTCATACATGCAATTGCAGTTTCTATTACCTTCAATTCTGGAAACCAAAGGTGTTTATGTTAATAGACCCAACAAGCTTGAGGTCTAAATTATTTATCATAATGCAAAGAAACACGACTTGGTTAACCTGTCAAACCAGTTTTCATCTGCATGCATTGATCAACTCATCAAATCTTGCAAGCATGGGTAATTAAAAATATCGGATACTTATTTTAATCTGAGATCTTCCCCACATCCTAATTATGATATCCAGCATTTTATTATTTAGAGATTCATTAAGCAAAAGAAGAACAACATAATCTACAGAAAATAAGTGATACTGAAAATAGAAGGGGGTGTATCTTACGGTCTAGTTTTTCACCAACACCAAGTACTTCCTGCACATTGCGAGTCATTACTTGGTGAACTTCATAGAGTTCATCATTCAACTTTGCAATATTCCGCTGAGTACGGGTGTCCTGGTACAATTTCTTTGTTTTCTGTATGAAAGTATCTTCAAAAAATAAACATGAAACAAAAGGTCAAGCCTAGCAGAGGTATAGAAAACAATATCAACAAATATTAAGCATGAAAAATAAGTTTAATGAAGTGAAAAGACCTACCGAACTTTATGAAGGCATAAGGTCGAGCAGCAGTTTCAATCTGAACCCCATTAACACGCTCAAATTCATTTTTCAGGTCTTCCAAGTACTGAAAGGCCAGCTTCTTAGGATAAGTACGGTCACACATCGTGAGGTAACAAACACGTCCTTCAATAATATAACTAAGAATTAAAGTCAAAGGAAATGATGACACAGATGAACTTCCACACGCATATTTTAATAAGTTAACAGATAGAATGGAATAATTGCACTACATATGAACATTAGAACAGGATAACACACAGCTCAAAGCCAGGGACAAACAATGTTAAATTAACAATAAATAAAGTGAGATTTAAGTTAGCTCATTAAGAAATAATTGATCTCATTAGCACAGATACTTTCCGTGTGCAAGTGTTGAAAGCATATAAGTCCAAAATTCAAAAGGCAATCCCATGAATAAATCTAAGCAAAGCAGGATACTGGAAGACATAAGGACCAGTTTCAATGGACATCCTTGAAGGCTCATTTTGGCGTGTAGTGAGATTCTTAAACAAAGCCTTCACTTGTTGTTTATACATTTCAATTTCTTTCACATCACGACCATCATCCAATCCCTCAGCTAGTGGAAGCCCGTCAGTGACACGGGCAATCATTGTCAGCTTCACCATTTTTACTTTCTATCTTCCTCAAATATACAGAATAACTGCATTTCGTTAAACATAGAAAACCCAGATACATGAGATGGCAAACAAGATGAATTTGAAAAAAACAACTCTTTCAAACTGGCGTTTTAGCAAGAATAAGAAGCCTAAGCTTCTCTATTTAGTATTATCAAGAATCACTAGCAATTGGCATCACTTGCAATTGGCAAAACATTCAACTGAGATAAGAAACCACACGCTGAATACGCGAATGGCAAAGAATCCCAAATGAGCGAGAGAGAGACCCAGTTCTTCTTTTTGACAAAATCATTGAAGCTAACCATGACTAATGCAATAGGAAATAAAGCAATAAAACAAGATACCTGTGATCTATCTCCGATGAAATAACTAACAGATAAAATCATTTAAGCATTTGTTTGCAAATTTGCAAAATAACTATCAAATCAATGTGGAACTAAACACGTAATTATCCAATCACAGACGCTTATCATGAGAAGTACCTGACTACAGCATCTGGAATTATGGTTTCGATGATGCAAGAGATCTGGGGAAGAGAGAGAGCCGATGGTGAAATGCTCGAGCAAAAACGGAGATTGGGGTAAAATGGAAAAAGTATAGTGGGGGTTTATTTATTATATTTTTGAAAAAAAATAATAATGGTAAATTAAAAACAGGTGCTGTGTAGAGGTTGTACTCTGAGACTGAAACGGCCAAAGGTACAATATCCAAATAGCTTTCAATTAAGGTCCCTTGAGTTTTTTTTTTTTTTTTTTTTTTTTTTTCATATAAGATACTAATAATTTATTATCAAACTCCATCCAATCCTATTTATTTTTTATCTATATTCAAAAATATATAATTAAATTAATATAGTAAAAATAGTAATACATTTTATATTACCTTTTTTAATATATTCCTTAATTATATTGTTACATTAGTGAATTATTTTTTAAATTAAAAAATATATTTTTTCTGTCCTATAATTTTTATATATTTTATTTTTTATATGTATTAAAAAATAATTTTTTAATAATTTTTTAATTAAATTTATTTTAAAAATATTAAATTTTATTAAAATTTAATAATTAATAAGAGATTATTTTAAAATAAAATAAAATTAAATAGAATTATAATAGTTAATATATATATTAATTAATTATATGTAAAAAATAAATAATAATTTGAAATATTAAAAGAAATGATAGGTAAAAATTATGAAAATATATTTATTAAGACTTGAATAATTAAATGAAATAAATAATAATTTAGCTAAATTAAGAAATATTTTAAATACTTATAAATTTGATTATATTATCTTTTATTTTATTTTATTATTTTAATATTAAATAATTTTATATTAACGCACTATCACTATGTAAGAAACTGAAATAATTAAAAGAGATAAAAATAATAAAAACAAATTATTATTTTTAGTATTAATAAAAGTAAAATTAAAAAAGTTATTATTAGTTAAAAAAATTATTAATTCATCTCTATAATTTTTAAATTCAATTAAAAATTTTCATACTCTTTTAAAATATAACTATTTAATCTTTCTATTATATATTATAAATTTTATTAATGATTTGATAAATTTCCTTTTAATTTTAATATCTAATATTTTAAACAAACTATTATAAGTTTTTACATTTTATTATTATAAATTACTTGGTCTTTCAATGGATAAAAATACTAAAGAAATAATAAGAAACTTTTTTTAATTAGATTTAAAAATTATAAAACCAAATTAATAAATTAATTTTGTAGCAATTTCAATCCAAATATATAGCCAATTAATATTTCTTATTCCTTAGCCTAAAAGGAGTAGGAAAGCGAAGGATGAGTCGCTTGGAAATTATAAAGATGCCATATGTTAAATGTTCCATCTCCTTCTTCCATGCAACTGTTGCCTCGCCATTCTCAGAATTCATACCTGCAATTCACCGATTCATCTCACTCCTTGATTTTCCTTTTAACCGCCAAAACTTCCTTCGCCAAATCATGAATCGCGGCAGAGCTCCTTCCTT
Source organism: Manihot esculenta (assembly GCF_001659605.2). Taxonomy (NCBI): domain Eukaryota; kingdom Viridiplantae; phylum Streptophyta; class Magnoliopsida; order Malpighiales; family Euphorbiaceae; genus Manihot; species Manihot esculenta. The sequence continues at coordinate 1,655,568 of NC_035171.2, read as the reverse complement.
CAGCAATTATTCCTCTCCCGGAGGGCGATCCTCCCGTGCCGCTGATCATTCTTCTCATCGTGGCCGCCATGTATGTAATCTCTAATGTTTGGTTTTATATTTAATTCAGTTTGCTTTTATACTTGTAAGTGATTAATTTTAACACACAAGCTTTTGGGCTTCATTCAATTTTCGTTCTTTTCTTGTAGTTGTAGATGTTTATTGCAATTGTGAAACTGAACTTTTCGTTTGTATGAATTGTTCTTACAAGCTTGAAAAAATAGCGAAATGCACTATCTATACATGTACAAATTCTTGTATCAAACCCACAATACTGTTTTTCCTATTTTTAGCTGCTAGCTTGTTTTTGATAAATTAGTAGTTCTTATGTATCCCATTGACGTTATTGTCTGATGGACAAGTTCCCTGTTGTCTTTTATTTTGCCAACTAGATGGCTGTTGCAGATGGTGATTTCTCGGATGACTCATTTAGCAGAAGGAATGGAACCTCACATAGCAGAAGGAGAAGTGCAAACCCTATTTCGCCCAGTAGTTTTACTGGGCGTTCAAATTATCGGCCTGCCCGAGTTTATCGACCAAAGAAGCCTTTAGAGGATGGGAGTATCCATTCGGAAATGCTCCAGCAGGATCAAAATGATTCAAATGCTAGTGATTGTGAATCAAAACAACTGGAATCTTTTATGGCTTGCAATTCTGGTCCTGAAGGTAGTTCTGCCTTTTTGTCTGCTTGTTCAAGTTTGCATGATAACGTGATGAAAATTCAGGCTGGACAAGTGCCAACAGCGGGAGCTGTGAATGAGGGGACATTGTGTCATGATCTCTCTTCCAAAGTTAATAGTTCTACCCTGCAAAATCATCCTCTGCCGTCCTTGAATTCTAATGTTAAAGACCACCTATTGCAACAAGAGCGTGCTAAGAGTACTGAATGCAACAGAGATTCTGAGCATCAAACACCGGTTGAAACGTTTGACATTTTTCTGCCAAGGACTGGTACTCCAGTAATTTTGAAGCCTTCTTTGCTTGCGAAGAACAGAGAAAAGCGGAATGAGATCAAGCGAGCTATAGAATTTGAAGGAAAAATATTAAGACCTGGGATGGTTCTTCTGAAAAGATACTTGTCTATGGATGATCAGGTTTCACTTGATGTTTTCTTATTATCTCTCTTTGGCAATTCTATTATTCCTTTTATATCTTTTCTCTTTTGGGAACATGTATTATCGTTAATTTTCTTCATGTTCTTGGTCGTCTATTTATTTGTGCTTGATATGGTTCTAGGTTAAAATGGTAAAGCTATGCCGAGAACTTGGCATAGGCCCTGGAGGTTTCTGCCAACCTAGTTACCATGATGGTGCAAAAATGCATTTAAGAATGATGTGCCTTGGTAGGAATTGGGACCCTAATACTAGTTCGTATGGAGAACGTAGACCAATTGATGGTGCTAAACCACCCAAGATTCCTCATGAATTTTGTAGCTTGGTTGAGAAAGCTATGAAAGACACCTGTGCTCTTATAGAAAGAAATCCTGAAGCAAGCAGTGTAGAAGATACTTTTCCATGGATGTCACCAGACATCTGTATTGTAAATTTTTACTCAGCAAGCGGGCGGCTTGGTCTCCATCAGGTTTGAATCAAGAACTTTGTTTCATGGGTGGAATTTTGACTGAATGCTAATTTCATGGATTACTGCATAGAGTGAAGACACGAGTGAATTAGTTGATGTTGTGAATGGAGTTTCATATAATTCCTGTTAGGACCTTACTTCTCCAAGTTCAATATTGTCCAAATGTGCTCAACCAGTGATGTGTTTGCAATTGTCTAGATATACTTCACCTCAAATATTATTTCTTTTAATTGTTTGAATGTGAAATGATCTAGATTTTTTAAAATTTATTGTAGAGAACAGACTTAAATAGTTTTCTGTCTTAATTGAACTTGCATTGCATCGCTTTTTTTGCATGACCAGAATTTTTAAATTGTGCTAAACATGATGCCTTCTGCCGTTAAATAAAAAATGTTCTTCCTCCTTTCAAGATTGATTAATACACTTTTTGATCTCTGTCTCTTAGTTAAGGTTGCAAATACTCATGATTGTTTATGCATGCAGGATAAAGATGAAAGTGAAAGAAGTCTTAGGAAAGGATTGCCTGTGGTTTCATTTTCAATTGGAGATGAAGGAGAGTTCCTATATGGTGATAACAGAGATGAAAAGAATGCTATGAAAGTTATACTAGAATCAGGAGATGTTCTGATTTTTGGTGGGAAGTCTAGACATATATTTCATGGGGTAAGATCAGTTCACCCCAACACTACCCCGAAGTCTCTGCTTGAAGAAACAAATCTTCGTCCAGGCCGTTTAAATCTAACTTTCAGAGAGTATTGAAATCTTCGATATGCTTGAAGCTTTTTGTTGTTATTTGACATAACATATTTTGGGGAAATGTAATATAATCCTTTTTTTTCGTGAGGAATCTCTTTTAAATTTATTTTTTTTTGCGTAACATGAAATATCCTGTTGAGGGAACTCTGCTCTTTTGAATTAATTTCGCTCAACATGAAATATGTCAAGTGATCAAGGTGTTATCTTAGATCGGCTTTGCAAAGGTGTTCATTTGTGATTCTTTTAGATCTCCTACTAGTTCATGGTGGGTGGCTGCCATAGATTGTGATGGCCCCTTTCTGTTGGCATCTGGTAGGCCTCATCCCATAAAAGGTCCGTGTTTCTGCTTCTAATTAATTGACCACCTTTCTGGCAGCCTAACTTCCAACAGTCACATAACCAAAGGTTGTGTGGTTCACCTCACCATGACACTGGATCTTGCTTCAAGAATATTATATATTAAATTAAATGCTTATTCCAAAAGCCACAAAGATCAACCACTCCACCAATAAAATGCTTCTTAAACACATTTGTGGGATTCAAATCAGATTGCAGCATTATGCAACATATCTATAACGGCCAATCAAGTGCAGTTCCCCTGTTCATCATTTAAAAGTGTACCTGTTTTGGAAGTTTTTTTAAACCAAGATCTCACTGTTTCAAATTCAAAATGGCAGAAAGTGAAGGGGTTTAGCCATGCTGGAGAAGCAGGGCACATGCTAAATCTATCAGCATTATAATCTGAGAATTTCGCATGTGCCCTGATTCTCCAGCTTGGATTCATCTCTTACAAGCAGCATAAAGTTCAAAAGATGGACACGGGACTACCGCTGCAAGGTAAGAATTTTAATTAATCTTCTGATAAGTTGGTTATATTGATGGCTACTCATAGTGAGGAGTTACTCTTTAAAAAAATCTGTCCGTAGACCTTCAAATGGTCTCTTATTTCATGAACATAAAACTCCATACATACTTTCCCTTTATAAATAAGATTGGCAAACCTGCAATATTGTTTGGCTCAGTTTATCCTGGATCAGTAATCAATGTCACTAATAAGTTATTTTTGGACAATGGAGATGCATAAAACATGAACTTAAACGCCCTTTCTCTATCGAACTCGATCAGATCGATTCTCTAGAGCTGATGCAGCTGAATCAACATGAGCAAGCAAACAAGCATAAACCTTTTGCTTCAACCGATCAACACTCTCCAATAATCCATTATTATTTTCAGAGATCAAGTTGTTTCTTTGTTTATCTAGCCACTCATTTGCATGCTTGAGCTGTGACAATGTCACAGCAATATGGTTGTTCTCAGGTTCCATTCTCCGACCAGCAATGTCCTTACCCTTTTTCTCCTGGATAGCAACCCGAAACCCGGTATCCAAGGCTCCTTCCAAGAATTTCAAAAACCAATTTCTTGTTTCACTCAAGACAGTCTCCCTTAATTCCTTGATTTCTTTTGTGCCATCTCCTTTAGCCCACTCCAGCTTCTCAGGTACACCTAACTCCATTGAAGACTTTGGAGACTTCAATGTACTCTTAACATGACTTAGACCTGTCTTTTTGCTTGTTTTTTCTGTGTCAGAAAATGAAAATTGAGTGGATATCTTGAGTGATTTATCTTTTAATGGGATTGTTACGTTTGGTTGGTCGATGAGCTGTTGCAGTGTGAAGAACTTGGTCAGAGAGAGATGGGGGTTCTCTTGTGAGGCAGAGGCGCGGAGATCGGCAAACATGCTACGGAGAAGGGATATTTATGAGAAAAAGTATTATCATTACATCAAATAAAATACTTGAAAAGAACTGTGTTTTGGCATGTCAGATATGTACTTACTTGAGGCACTTGATAAGAACTGCAGCTGTAGATGCTTCTTTCTGAGCTTCTGCTGCAACCAAAGAAGCTAAATATCTCCTTCTAACCATTCCCTTATGAGATGACAACAAATAATGAGGAGAAAGATTGAAGAAAAAACTGTATCATACATAACAGCTGATACAAAAAATGCTGCATCAATATTTTTTTCCTATATTCATTCTCAAAATCAATGCATGATACTATCAAGAAGCCTTTTGAAGAATATGCCTAAATTATTATCATAATGCAAAAGATTGAAAAGAAAAAATTACCTTCAATATAAAGCCAACTTAAAAGACTGAAAAAGCAAAATAGAAAAGGAAAAGAAAAAAGTGAACCTTTCCAGACTTCAAGAGGCCTGGAGGGAGAGAGGTCCATGATGTTGAAATCTCAGGAGAAGATTTTTTGTCTGCATTCAAGCTTGTGGTTTCCTGTTTATTTGACGAACATTTTGCAGACATGCTCCTGGAAAGCATTTGAGTCTCCTTGGCGTTTGATAAACCAACATCTGGCTTTAACAAAACTGAGTCAGGTCGATTTCGATGAGGAGTAGTTGGCTGTGCCTGCAATGCTAATGGTAATATCTCTCACTTGATTGACATTTACATCTTTGTGCTGTAGGATTAACATTTTTTCGTCCATAAAAAGATATGAATGCTGTCTTTACCAGACAAAAACATTGATCATTTAGAATTTGTGGTGAAAACTTCTACTGATCTATCACATAAGAGCACAATGGACTAATGGATATTTTCTTAATTACTACCTTAATGTGCTTCCTAGATGTAATTTAGTAGCAACATAATATTGTTAAAGAAAAGAAAATGGCAGAATCTAAAAGAAAATCATGTAGCAGAACCTATTATCTATATCTGCAAGATCAAAATGTTAGGCGAGCTTTTTCGTACCTGACCTTTGTTTTCTTGTTGTTTCTCTTTCACTAAGCCAACCTTCTTATTACCTGCACCATTGTTCTCCATCTCATTGATTCTCCCACCTCCACTCGATTCCGTTCCACTTACTTTAGGACTTGCTGTCAAAACACCCTGCATATATCTAGATGCAACAGCAGCTTTTTCCTCCTTGATAACAATTCTCTGTCTTGGACTTTCCTCTTTCCCTTCCAATAACTCCTTCAGTTTTGATCCATTAGTTCCTTCACTTTCAACTGGTACAGGACCCTCAGATGGCACTAACATTTGCATCAAATCTTTTGGATTCCCCACGAAAGGATTTCGCCCTGGAACTGGTCTAACACCAACTAGTATTGGAACTGGGGTTCCAGCTTCTATTCTATCAACATAGAAAAATTGTCCAAGTTGTAACTTGTTATTCATAATTAGGTCATTATCTTCCTTGGATAGTGACACGTAGGTCGAATGGGAGGAATCAGATACTTTTACAAAGAAGCCTTGGTTAGGCCATAGTTCTGAGCCGGTTAAGGCAGGAACAATGCTGATAACTTGTAATAGAACAGACCGATACTCTCCCCGAACCTTTACATTGGAGTTCATACTCTGAAGAAGCCTCAGAAGCACTCCTGGTGTAAGAGATGCCATACTCTTTCGTTCCCTTATATGAACTTTCCCTACCAAATTCCTTTCTTTATCCCAAATTTGAAAAGCTGAATGATGCACCAAACTTAGTGTTAGATCATAATTATAAGTACACATTGAAGGGCCTCACAATTTATAGGACTGCATATTTCTTTCGGTACATCAAAATTTTTTGAAGGGCGGGGTGTCAGGCATCAAAATCCCAATTCCCAGAACTCGACAACTGAACTATTAGTCTAATGCCTTGCAAATTGAATCAACTCAAACACTAGACTAGAAGATTCTCACAGTGCATATATGGAACTAGTCATATCTTATACACTACTAAAAGAACCATGAAGAGCAACTTTTAGATATTTAATCAGTTCAAATATTAAAGATGCACAGCCGATTGCTGCCTCTAGACTTCATATGATAATCAAATTAACTACAAGTTTCAGAAATTATCTTCTTGGTCTTGGATGTTAACAATATCAATTCAGAGCACACTGCTGCATAAACACAGAAGGCTACTTTGACAGCTAAATCATGTTGATGATAAAGCGTAAAATATTGAGATACTTGCATGTACAGCAAAGCTACATATGTTCAAAAAGATTCTGAAGTATAGACAAGCAGAAAATTTGATAGAGAGATTGAGAGATACAAAAGGAATACCTCTAAGAAGAAACACAGAACTCCGAGAAAGAAAGTGGCAGAGAAAGATGAAGGATTCTTTTATGAAGGGGATGGTAGACAACTTCAACTCAAGGCTCTGTTGTTGTGTTGGAGGTAGAACTCATTGGCAAGCTCCGAAATCTCTATAACTTTGCATGACAGGCACGTAATCATCTTCTCTTGGCTTTCAAGCCAAGAGATGAATTTTAAGTGCTATTAATTACATATGAGAAAATTGCGCTCATTTCTGTTTGATAGGAAATGACAAATGTAACCTCAACTATCAAATACTTTCTTCATAGAATCATTGGCCTATTCTGTGGGTATTTTGGTCGACGGGTGGTGGGTCTCTTTGTGGTCGCATTTCACTTTTGGAGTTAGAGGGGATGGAGTTTTTGGGAAGGTGAGGAAATTTCGATGTCTATTCTTTTATTAAGTGTCTTATTCTTGCATGCCAAAATTAATCATTATATTGACCAATCATAATTAAGCTTACTTTAACAATCATAAATCTTTTTATACTGATTTTTCTCCTTTAATTGGATAAAATCTTGGAACTGTCTATCTTTTCGTTTAAAGGTATAAAGAATTATGTCTCACCAAACAAAAAGAAAAATCAAGAAGTAAACTTTACTCATTTTCATGGGGCCATTCTGTGGCTCTGGACTGGAACTCTGAACTCCTGCGAAGGTTCAATATTCAAGATCTTATGGATCCATTTAGAAACAATCAAAACAGATCTAGGTTCAATGGGCTCTGGCAAAAAGGGTTAACATTTATAACCCAATACAATAGAAGCTCTATTCTGCAGAAGCAGAGGCACAACAAATCCAAGAAACCCATCACTTAAATGAAGAAAAAGCCGAAAGCTATCCCCGTAGTAGCGGCGAGCGAGATGGCAGCAGGCAGGGATGAAAGTCAGCCTTAGTGATCCCCCGGTGCCGAGAATTTAAAAATAAATTAGTACCGGAATTTCTATGAGCAGATGAGTCAAGCAAATGCAGTAGCTTCAGTTTCTGCTCGAACCAAGCCAGCGTACACACCATTGAGATGGGAATTCAAGAGAGCATCGTGACTTCCATACTCAACAACTGCACCATCTTTCACTACAGCAATCATATTAGCTTCTCTAATTGTAGACAGCCTATGAGCCACCACTACTGTCGTGGCTCGCTTTGAGACCTTCTTGAGTGCCTCCTGGACATGCTTCTCTGATTCCAAGTCCAATGCACTACTTGCTTCATCTAGTAGTAGCACCCTTGATCGCTTCAATATTGCTCTTGCTATTGCTATTCTCTGTTTCTGGCCACCTGATAGTTGAACCCCACTCTGACCCACCTGACAATCAAGAAATGCAAAATTGTGATTACCAGGGAATTTGTTTTGGGTCACTTAGGACTGGTTTGTTTTAGAGCTTACCTGGGTTTCATATCCTTGAGGGAGGCTGCTGATAAATTTGTGAATGTAAGCTTCCATTGCAGCCTCTTCAATCTCAGCCCATGAAGCTTGGGGATTCCCAAATGCAATATTTTCTCTCATTGTTCCAGCAAATAGAGCAGGCTCTTGTCCCACCAAAGCAATTTGTCTCCTTAACCACTTGACATTAAGATCCCTCAAATCCATTCCTCCCATTATCACCTTCCCTTGATCAGGATCATAAAACCTCTGTATCAACCATATGACTGTGGACTTCCCTGACCCACTACCACCCACCAATGCCACCATAGTACCTCCTTTAACCTTCAAACAAAAATTCCGCAACACAGTAATCTCAGGCCTAGAAGGGTATGCAAATGATACCATTCTAAGCTCAATATCAAATGGTTTTGATCTGTCAATCTTTCTGAGTTTTTGTTGATCATTACCTATCAATGGCCTGCGATAAATAATATCAAAAATGGCAGGAATTGCTGTCCTTGCCATGGTAGTATCTGGTGCTAAGCCAGCTAATTGTCCAACTGAAAAAGAACTCAACACAAGAATGAGGAAAATTTTATATACCTCACCAAAGTCCGTCTTGCCTTGTTTTACGAGGTAGGCACCAAACCAAAGCGTTAAGGTATACGCACCATACATTGCTCCTTGGAATAAACCAAGTGTTAATCCTAGAATTTGTGATCTTTTCACAGATTTTTTCTTTGGCTCATCTAAGGCTTCGTCGAAGGACCTAACTATTTGTTCTTGAGCAGAAAAGGTTGTTATTGTTCTTATATTTGAAACAGCACCAGCAGCAATGCTGCTAGCTTTGCCATAAGCGCTATTATCTAGCTTTGGGCCAACATTTATGATCAAATTCAAGTAGCTAGCACCAAGAGTGAAAGGAGCTAGAGCAGCAGCCAAAAGGGTAAGTCTCCATTCCAAGTAGAATGATACCCCAATACCAACAGCAGCTGAACTTAAACCCATTAACAAGACTGAGATTCTATCACCAAGAACTGATCTGAAGCTGATACATTCAATTGACAACCTTGAAACAAGTACACCAGTGGAGTTTTCATCGAAATCAAACCAAGCTGGTTCTTGTTTTAGTATGGATCGAAATAAGAGGTTTCTTACTCTCATTGTTAGTTTGGTTCCTGCCCATCCACATAAACCTTGCTGGCCTGTCATGGCAAGAATACATCCTACTCCAAGACCCATAAGAGCCAAAGAGATGTGTCCAACATCTCTCTTCAATTTTGAAGAGTCTGGATCAAAGTAGATTTGGAGGGCAAGTCCTAGAAGGAAAGGAAAGACCGACAGAATTGCACCTGCATGTATACCAAACAGGAAGCCTAAAAGAAGCATGACAATTTCTGGTCTTTGGAGTTTCCAAATCTCTGAGAGTTGATATTCTCCTGGCATTGGCTTCTCTTGCTTCTTCTCTTCTGCTTGGTTCTCCAAATCCAAAGATTTCAAGTGCCTTGATCTTGATGTCTTCTCCACATTCTTTGATCTTGAATCATCAATTGATTTTCCATGCATGGAATATTCTGCCTCCCTGTCAGCACCCATTTCTTTCATTGTAGGTTTTGAAACTGCTTCAGAGGCAAGCTTAACAAGGTCATAGTAAGCACCGGCCTTTTCCATTAACTGGCGATGGTTACCAATTTCTACTACAGAGCCACGGTCAAGAACAACGATGGTGTTAGCATTTCTTACTGTTGCCAGCCTATGAGCAATGACAATGGTTGTTCTGCCATTAGAAATCTTATCAATGGCCTGCTGCACTATAGACTCAGACTCTGCATCCAAGGCACTTGTGGGCTCATCTAAAAGAAGGATTTGAGGGTCCTTAATCATGGCTCGAGCCAGTGCAATTCGCTGCTTTTGCCCACCTGAAAGTTGGGTTCCCCTATCTCCAACCTGCCCAAAAGTAGCAAGAGTTAATCTGTATGTTTTGTTTATAATCTTATGCCTGCAATTCTACAAGAACTATGCTAGGATTACCTGAGTGTCATAGCCATATGGAAGGGAAGAGATAAAGCTGTGGGCATTGGCAGAAATGCAAGCATTAATTGCTTCTTTTTTGGTGGCGTTTTCCTTCCCCATCATCAAATTTTCTAGTATGCTAGTGGCAAAAAGAACAGGCTCCTGCCCGACCATACCTATTTGATCTCTCAGCCACTTCACTTGCAATGTTTTCAAATCATGACCATCTAAGGTAATCACTCCTGCAATAATGTCAAAAAAAAAAAGAAACAATCTTATTAGGAAGTTGATTGAATTCCATCATACATAGAAGTGCAATTGATTTGATGGTGAGGAATTACCGTTAATGGGGTCATAGAACCTCTCTATCAAAGCAAAAATGGTGGACTTGCCACCACCACTAGCACCAACCAATGCAACAGTCTTTGAAGATGGAATGACTAGATTGAGAGAGTTGAGAATTAGAGTATCAGGACGAGATGGGTAAGCAAAAGTAAGACCTTTAAACTCAATCCTTCCACGAACAATTGCCATTGTCCTTCCTTGGGAACCGTAAGGATCTATATCAGGAATTCTGTCTATTATTTCATACACCCTGCCTGCTGCTACAGTGCCTTGTGCAAATTGTGCAAAATATGTCAGTGACAACGCCAAGCCCCTGTTAACAAACATGAAGATAATATTTCAGTTCATTGCATAAAGAGCTAGTGGCTGGAAAGTTTGAACTGTCATAAAAAGGAAAGAACTCATTACCTTCCTCCTACATTGACACCAAAGAAACAAGCAATGGCAGCACCTCCAGTGATCTCACCTCTTGCAACCAAGATAGCCCCATACCAGAAGGCCAACGCCCACGTCGAGTATGTAACCAAGTAGATTACTCCCATTCCTATACCCTTTGCAAACCCAATCTTTGCCCCAATAGGCACTGACTTGACCAAAAAATCAGCATATTTTTCAGCCAAATGATCCTCAGCAACAAAAGAAATTACAGTTCTAATTGAACTAAAGGCTTGCTCAGCAACACCACCAGCTTTCCTATATGAAGCCTTTAATATGTAACAATCAGAAAGAAACACAAAAGGTTAAACAATCTTCTTTGAGCTATGAGCAGAAAATGCGCAGCAGAATTCTTTTTAGGTTGGTGCCATACCTCTTCTTTTGTAGCTAGACCAACATAAATGGCCTTATAAGCCATGCCACAGAACATCATCAATGGAGTAACTGAAAAAACTACCAGTGATACCTTCCATGACCTTAAGAACCCAACAGTATATCCACAGATGAAAGTGCATATCTGATGGACGAAATGTGCCATCTGCAGTTAAGTAAAAGAAGTTCACAAACAGCACTTCCAGTTATCAGCCACTGTAAGCTCATTCAATGGCTGACCTATTAAAATTAGAAAAACACATTGCACGCTTAATCACGATTAGAAAATGTAGTATACTTCTTTTCAAATGAAAAGGAAGTACTATTAATTAGATTAGGGGGAGAAAATAGTTAGAAGAGAATGAAGATTGACCTTTTCCCCTATCACTTCTTGGATTTGTGCAACATCACTTGAAATTCCATGCATAACATCACTTGTGCTTACTTCAGTGTCATAGAAACTGATATCTTGCCTTAGAACTGCTCTTAAATACATGGTACGAATTCGATGAGCTGATCGTTCGCCCACTAATCTCCAACAAGTGATCTCTGTTTCATATAACATTTGTTACTTAGTGATTTTGATTCTGTCAATTTAGTCGTTAAAATTCTGCAGTAAAATTTAACATAATTTGGGAGGCTTTCATACATTTTATGCAGAGAAAAACATAAAATGCTTCTCTTTATTTTGAACATAAAATGCTTTTTTTTTTAATTTTGAGTTCAGTGATAACACTACAATCTTTCTTACCTAAATATGCTCCAACCACAACTATTGCTGCTAGTAAAGTCATTTGCACACAAATCTGTAATTACACCCAAAAAAAAAAACAGTAAACAGAGAGATTAAATTAACACTATTCAGCTTATACAAAACCATTAAAGCTCTCAAAATAAGCAAAGGGAATGAATATAAAGGGAATCCCACTGCAAAGGCTCCCACTAGTTATTTTAAGAAGCAGAGAGTGAAAAAGTGTACCTTCTCTACATCCTTCATCATTTGGGATTTGTCATCTTTGGAAAGCTTGTTCACAAAATTTCCAAAAAGATAAGAATACCATGGAAGAGCACCCCCATTTATGAGAGCTCCTAAACAACCCAGAATCACAAGGACAATATCCCATTTTGTTGAATACTTGAACAGACCAAATAGCCCAACTTGCTTTGGTGGTTCTTCATCATAATCATCATCCTCATCATCTTCTTCATCATCATCATCATCGCTATACTTCGAAATCCGATCAATGCCATGGTGTCCATTATCAGATTCAGCACTATAATGATGGCTAGTGAATCTGTAATCATCATGCTTTTGTTGCCTCATGTGATGCTTCCCGGAATGGTGATGTTCATGTACTACACCATGTAATATCCCATGATCATGATGATGATAATGCCCTCCATGCGACATGCCATGATTAACTTGACTGGTACCATCATGCTGAAGATCCATACGAGCATGAGAAACTGAATGCCAACGAGAGTTTTTACCTCCATGGAGATTAGATTCAGTCTCAGATACGTCAGCCACTTCACTCTTGGCATCCTCAGCTGTGTGATAATCAATCACACTAAGTTCATCCAATGTAGCCAAAGGACTAAAACCAACTAATGGATCTTTTCTTTTGGCATCAAATCTTGAAACCCCATCATGGGATTTGCCATAACCATTTGAACTATAATTCTTGACATGGACTACTAAACTTTGATCATTGTCTCTAGCAACATCAACATGGCTTTGTAGCTCAAGCCTACCAGAAGTCACTAAACTGTAGCTAGAATTATGATCATAACATGGATTTGCAAATCTTCTAAACCCACCATAGTAAGTGCGAGAAAGGTAATAATCATTAGCTGATCTTCTAAAAACTCGACTGTGATTTGATGGTGTACCAGGTGCCCACGGGGTAAACAATGCACCGAAGTTTCGATTATCTTGCCACCCTGAGGGCTCAAACTGCCATGAAAGGTCACCTTGCCATGACATATCATTGTCCGAGGCAAACGGAGACGGTAAGAAATCACGAGGAGTCCTTCGCGGAGTAGAAATATTGGATATTTCAGTAGAGCTGAACTGTGTAAATGAAGGTGAAGCATAGTGCGAGGTGGCAGGAGTTGTTCTGTGCCTACGTTGTCTACGGTGATGATGGTTACGAGAGCGACCAGAGGAGGAGTAGTGATCGACTTCGAAGGAGGAATCTGCCATTGGTATTGAAAGTGTTTAATGGGAACTGCGAGGGAGAGTGTTACGAGTGAAAGATGTTAGGCCATGAGAGAAAAGAACAAGGTTCAACTTAGTAATGAATGTTTGATTGAGATAATGAACTTTGATTATGTCGCTTGTTTTGTAGCATCATCATGCATATACAAGAGAGAATAGTCATTTGAAACACCGTATATCTACATAACTTGCAAGATGCAACAAGAATACTAATTTTAGTTATTGTTTTGGGCTAGCCCTTGTATTTGTCCCCTTGCTTTTGCATTTGCCTAGGTTATGACTTATGAATAAGTTTAAAGTTGATTTTTTCAAACACAATTGACAGAATAGTATGACAAAGAGATTCATGTTCATGTGTTAAACATCAACAGGTGAGAAGAGAGTTCTAACTTCTAAGATTTATTTCCAAACATCAGCTGGGTTGTTAATGTAATGAATGGTCTACATTTGGACAGTGTACAAGAGCTGTATTAGGCCGGCCATTTGAATATCTACATAATAATTGCAGGCACCTAATCCCTAATTCTTTGGTCAAATTGTAGTTACTGTTTTTTTAAAAGAAATAAAAATTCTCTTATAATATATTTTGTGATTCTTGGACCATCATTAATCTAAGAAATAACTGTTGACAGATTCTCATCCTGCCAAGACAAACCCATTAATGGCTGGTCTTGTTGACCAGCATATACTAATTGGACATTTTCTACACTATTTTAATCCTCTAAGCCTATATCTTAAGGGGCATGGCACTTTGTAATGATCAAACAGAAATGGGTTTTTTTAAAATAAATAAATAAATAAAATTATCTGAAATGCAAAGGTTTAAAAATTAGTCGCAGTCCGTCGTCCACTGATGAAGTGATCAACGAGGTTCTAACATTTGAAGATTACAATAACACAGACAAATCCATCTGGCTCAATCTGTCAGATGAATATCCCAATAAAATAGTTGCAGAAGTGGAGATTACAAGTCTTCAACCTTAAATCGCATCGAAACTCATTTAGTCCTAGCCAACAGACCAACCCTAAATCTGAACCAAAATCAGATTGATTGGCCACCATTCCAATTGGTTTGAGCTTCCAATCAGTTCTAATCTATATATATATAATAGGTTATGCAGAAATGGTAAATAGAATACTTAAATTTATATAATTAAGTTAAGTAACATTTTTAAATTTATTTATTTATATCAAGTCGTATAATTAATATGTTTTATTTTTATTTTTAAATTATATTTTTATATTTAATAATATTATTTATTAATATATTTATAATAAATATAATTTATTATTTTTATTATTTCTTAAAACTTTTTTAATATAATATATTAATTACAATAAAATAAAAACTTTAATATATGTATTTTATTTTTATTTTTATTTTTATTTTTAATAATAAATAAACTACAAAAAAAATTTATAACAAACATTATTAATTAATTGACATTACATGCATGTTTTCCATTTCTTATATAAATAATAATAAATATATGAGAGATTATTTATATTATATTATATAAATTTATAATTTTTTATATATTTTTAATTTTATTTTTATATAAAATAATAATTAATATATATATTAAATATAATTTATATATTTTTATATAACTATTAAAGTACGACTTTTTAATTTTCTACTTTTTAATATAATAAATACAATTTATTATATTGATAATTATTTATTTTTTTATTCTCTTCCACCTTTTAATATAATATATTACTAATATTATAATAAAGTTTTATTGTATTTTTTATTTTAATAATAAATAAAATATTAAAAATATATCATATAAAAAGATGTTTTTACTATTTCATAATAGTATTAATTTATAATTTGATAATTTTTAAAAATTATATCTAATATAATTTAATTAATAAATATTATATATTTTTGTTCGATTAACATGCGTAATTATATAGAATAAATATATATAATCGATTAAAATTATTATAAAAATATTAATTGTGGCATAATGAAACACAATTAAAATATATAAAATATTATAAAAATAATTTATATAAAAAATAAATAAATATAAATAATTAAAGTATAATAAAAAGTAAGCAAAAGGTTTATTTTACCCCTTAACTATTAGCCAATAATCAATTAAATCCTTCAATTTTTTTGATTTTAATCAAGCTCTTTAACTTTTAATTTCGATCTAATTAATCCTACTTATTATAATTTAAACTAATTAAGCTAAAATCAATAACATGAAAAATAATTCTGTTAAATTTTCCTTTTAAAATATTTTTAAAGTGTTAAATTTGAAAAATATTGAACAATTTTTTGCTCTTCTTCCTCTTCTTTCTTTCCTTGTTTCTCCCACATTCTAAATCCAAATCTACTTAAGTTTTATTTCCACAGTGAAATCTTTTACTTCAATGATACTCATTTTTTTTCACATCGTTTTATATCACTCTTCATTTTTTTTTTTTTTCATGAAAGGTTTTAGAAATTTAGTGAGTTTTATTGTGAAACTATATTTGAAGAAATTTTCTTTTTTGTCTATAATTTATTTTATTTTTATTATAATTATTTAAAATATAAAATTAATATTTTATCATTAAAAATTTATTTTTATTAATCTATGTAACTCTATTAGTTAACACCGTTAAATTTGGAGTTATTAGGTTGAAATTAAAAGTTAAGAATCTTGATTGAACCTAAAAAACATTAAATACTTAATTAATTATTAACTAATAGTTAAAGGGCTAAAATGATATTTTAGCTAAAAATTAAAATAATGTTTCTAATACTCTAAATTAATATAACGAAATTTAAATAATTAAGTTGTTAAATATGAATTATTAAAATTTATTATATTAATAATTGTGATTTTAATTTTTCAATTTTTATAAAAATATAATCTTCATACAATTATTCTATATCAAATCTACTAACATTCAATCCTCTTTCGTATATAAAAGTTGATCGGCATTTAAATATTGAGATTCTTTGATTCAAATGATTCTCCTACTCTAATGCCGCCACCACTGTTATCTCCACTCGAAAATTATTAAATTTTATTTTTTAAAAAATATAGTTTTTTAAAAAATACTAAATTTTTTTATATAATTAAATTTGTTGATGAACGATATTTATATTTATTAATATTTGAGATTTTTAAATTTTTATTTTAAAATTAAAAATTATGCATATTGATTGAATTTTTAATTTTTTTAACCGTTATTTTTTTATTTTATGGTAATAAATTACATATTTAATTAATAATTTTTTATATTATTTTAAATTTTAAAAAATAAAATAAAATATTATGATTTACTTTCTATCGATTAATAATTTTAAATTTAAAATCTGAATATAAAAGTAAAAATATTATGCTTATCTTGATAAACATGGTAAATTTATAAAATATATATATATATATATATTATTTTATAAAATAATTTTATATTATTTAATATAATAATAATATAAAATAATTTAATACTCGCGTAATACGGGGACAAACAACTAATTCAATGTTAATCTTGAAGTTCATTTCATTTCAATTTTAATGGTATTGATTCCGATTCAACAACTAGTTTACATGAATGCCTCCAAAACTGCCTATTCCTTTTTCTTTCTTTAAAAGGAAAAAACCTGATTTCTCAAATCAAAATCAGTCATTTAAATTTTAAAAAATTATTATTTAGTTCGTAATTGAAAAAAAAAATAGTAAAATTCTTAAAGATGCATTCAATTTGAGCATGCAAACATCCAAGGAAGATGGATATTAATGGAAAAAGCACAAAAGCAGCAGTAATAAAGTGGAGAAGATAATAAAAAGAAGTTGAGTTGTTTACATGGTGATATCAGGTGTTAACAACTCACCATAATCACATCTCTTCTTAAAATGGTCACCAACTCTACTTCTCAATGCTCATAACGCATCACACGACTAGGCTACAGCAAAACCTGGAAAAGAATGATCCTACACTACCAAAATCACAAGAACGCCAATTGGCGATTTTTTGTTCCATACAAATATACAACACAAGCATTTTGTATCCTATTTTATAATCCTTTACACCCTATCACTTTGACATGATTCCCACCAGTACCTCTATACTTCTCTCCGCTGTAATTATCTGAGCTTCGATTCGTTTCCCTTGCTTCGGAATGATGAAAGAGAGAAAAATGATCGCGGTGCTGTAAAATATGGATGTAAGTCTAAATGTAACATCGTAAACAAAGCAAATAATTCCAGAAGAAACAGAAACCTCCCCTTCATTACTTCATGCCTTCTCAAGGTTATCCTAACCAGAACAAAACAACAAATAACCTCAACTACTTTCAAAATCATGTCTTAAGAATTCTAGTTGAGACATAAGAATACAACTTCAAATCATTCCTCGCGTGCCCACTTACAATGCTCAGCTCTGTCAGCAGAGAGGTTCTAATTTACAGTTTCATATTCAAATTTGTCTGACCTGGAATGTTGCTAAGAAGACTTCCAGAAACTTATTAGATACACATGGGAAGTCCTTTAAATTTATCTTTAAGAGGCTATTTCTACATCCTAACGCATTTATTACAACAAAACTACCATATGTACAACTATATTAGCATTTTAATAGAATCACCTTTAATAGAGCTTCCAGACATATGATCATCCCTCAGTTTGAAGTTTGCCGGAGGCGCTGGAATGGAGCTATGAATAGCTTGATCTACAATAAAAGAGAAACATCGTCATCTATACAAGTTTCAACTGCATAACCAAGATGTGCAGGCCAAAAAGCAAAATTGTAAAAAAGAATAAAAACTCAACAAAACATATTTTATTGAAAGCCCTGCAAAAATAAGTATATTTATGATGATAATTGCAAAAATTTTTTAAATTTGGAACCAATAAGTATAAATAATTAAAATAGAATCATATAGCTAGTGATTGGCCATAATTCTAATGCATCTTAGTTGTATATTTTTTAGCCATATTTTATCATTTGTATGAAATAAAAGTTATTCATCTTACAAAATGATCATGTTTTTATCACTAATCACCCATTAGTACAACTATTCAATTTCCTAATTCTTAATATAGCATTAATATAAATCTATATCTATATCTATATAAATATTATAAAATTGAGCTATTCAAGAAGGGCACGATATAAAAAGAAAGATAAATATGCTAATGACAAGTAAAACAGAAAATAATTAATAAATATAATAGTGGTATATAAAAGCCAGTCATAAGTACATAAACATGAGTGAATACTATAAAATATTACTATTGAAAAATAATTCTACTAAATTTTGGCAGCAAAGAAAGGCCTATATAAATCTAAAATCATTATAAACCTCCATCATCAAATCTTAAAAGTTACAATAAAAGTTATTTGGCAAAAACGAACTAGAATTTTCATAATATTTAACAGATATGTTGCTTATTTTTTTAATACATTCTTAATACCTTTTCTAAATGCATATATTATATTTTTATTATCTATTTTATTAATATTTAAAAAAAATCCGATCAACTAATTGTTTGGTTATCCCCACCCCAAAATATATATATATATATATATATATATAGAGAGAGAGAGAGAGAGAGATGGAAAATATTTTCACAAACCAACTTGCTAACAAAGTTTACAACCATATTACCAGGTGGAATTTTTCACTGAAAAGGAAATGGTTGATAGAATTTAATTTGATCCAAGCAGGTAACAATTTGATTAAGATTCTCAGTGCACAAGAAGAAAAGTATTGACAATAAGAAAAAGAAATATGTAGGTTACCTTGCTCATTGAACAACTCGCTTTCATTGAAGCCATAATCAGAAGGATGACTCTGCGAGAATCCCATTCTAGACTTCCTCAAGTCTTCTGATGACCGATTGGCAAGATCCCGCCCATCTTCTGTATCATCATCTCCTTCAGAAGTAGTTGCAGAAATCCAGTCAACCAAACTCTCAGCCCCACGACTTTTCCTTCCAAACTTTAACAACCGTTTAAATCCTTTCGTCACATCTTTGCGTGACTGATTATGAGATGAATTAGCAACTAGAATAGGTTTCTGAGCACTTCCCCACTTCTTCCTCATTCGAGCTGCATCAGCCTCTGTTTGGGTAAGAGAATGAGAATTCCAGGATGCTGGGCTTCCAATTGGCGAGTCCACAGAAGCATCAATATCAGAGATCTCATGTGGGTAGGAAAATGGATTATGCATGCGAGAGTTCCATGACACTGGGCTTTCGCCAGGTGAGTCCTGCAAAGACCCCCCCACAGCATTGAATGTTGAAGGAACAGAGGCTGGCAGTTCAGCAACTGAAGAAGGATCAATTTGAGAAAGAGACCTCAAAGAATCACCATTCTCAGATTCAGAAATCTTATCAGATTCCTGGCTCAGTCCCATTTTGCCATTTTCAGCGTTTGCACAATCTACCATCTCTGTTGTTTCTAAATCCTCCTCGTCCTCTTCTTCCTCCTCTTCTTTTGCTACACTGACTGAATCTTCTACCTCATATGTTGATTCTTCAAATTCTTCTTCATTTTTCATAGCCTCAGATGCCACTGAAGCTTTCAGTTTGGCAATGCTAGTTCCGGCACCAGGACCTATGCCATTACCTTTCCGAAGGAAAGGCTTTGACTCCACATTCTTCGAGAACTTTTCATGCAGGCCCTGCTCAGTCTGCTCTTTATCAAACTTCAGTGGTGCCAAAACAATGTCATCAGAGTTCAAAGTTGGCAAATCCTTGAATTCAGCAGGACTAGCAGAGCTTTTCCTTAAAGACTGAGAACGTCGAGGCTTTTCTTCCTTTGCAAGAGGTATCTCTTCAGTTGTACTCTTGCTGCGGCCATAATTTCTCACTTGTGTGCGATTTGCTGTTTTGCCGACTCCAGAAGAGGGCTTTGTGTTCTCTTTTCTGAAATCAGAGAAATTTGGAACTGATTGTGCAAGATGATTTTCTGACTGTACTCTCCGCTTCCCAGAACTGAGGTTGGAAATTTTGACTGATGAACGTGGAACTGGTGCTGTTGTGCGAGGGGTGGTTGAAGACAAATTTCTGTTTGGCACCAGCTTCTTGTTTTGGGAGCTTCTAGAAGTACCATCTGTTAAAGACACCTCACCTAATGATCTATCTTGTCTATAATATTTCTGTTCAAGAAATTCAGAAGAATCCTCATCCTCCTCATTCTGAACGGAATCAACCAGTTGCTGTAAAAGGAGAATCTTACCAAATGAGGAAGCTCTGAAATTCCAATAAATAGAAATGAAGGAAAAAAATTCAACATTCAAGCATCAGAACTTAATTCTCAAAGATATAGCTGAAAGATTGAATACCTGCTCTCTCTTGATGCCAGAACGAGAATGGTATATTTTGAGCTTCTCTGCACGTTGACGAAAACTCGAATCTGAATCTAGCCTCTCCATAGACCCTGAAAATTTGGCCTTCATTTCAGCTCTACTCTGCTCAAGGCTATCCTGCATTGCCTTCAGCTTGGCTTCCTTCTCTGCTCTTTTTGTGCCCCACTCTTCCCTCAATTTTGCATCTCTTTTCTGCATATATGTATCATAGAACTTTCCTCTAGAATCATCTGACAAACCCGGCTCAGAGAAATTCTGTCTCAGTGAACTGCCATAGTCCTGATCTAATATCTTGATTGGTGGAGTGCTAAAATTGGCATTATCTCTAGCACTCACAATTGGTTCAACCTCCATCTTATCTTGAACCATTGCAGGAGATATTTCCTCTGCTGTCAGTTTTCTGTACTGTGAATTTATTGCCTGTTCAACTGGAGAATCAGCATGCTTGCTTCTCCTTGTAGAACCAGATTGATCCCCAGGAACCCGAAGCTTGTGTTCTGCAAAAAGTTTTTCAAGCTCATTTGCCTTCATTTTTAGCTCATTATTGAGCTCCTGATTCCCCTTAGATTGCCTCGCCCTCTGAACTTGCTCTACTGAAGGTGCTGACAAAGCACCAAAGCTCTCCTGACTCTCAAAAACTCTTTTACTAGGAAAAACTGACTTGTTATTTTTATGAGATGAGACAGTCTCATCTCTTCTACCTTGCAGCTTCATATTCTGTTCTGGACCTGCAGACAAAGGTTTCTGAACCTTCATTCTTGGAACTTCAAGATCTTCCACCTTTGTTGATTCCTCCTTTCTCACTCGCTCAAATTCACCAGTAGATGATCTCCACTGCAACTGAGAAGCTGAATGATCACCCTCAAACTCTTTATAAGATCCTTCCTTCACAAGCTGTCCTGAAAGAGATCGGGTATGGGTCTGAGAACCCCTTACCCGTGACTGATTCAGTGGCTGGTCCCTTGTTTTAACATCCTCAACTCTGTTCCCAGATTCAACATCCCCCACCCTGCCGACAGAACTTCCAATCTGAGTCTGCAATCGAACCTGGCTGTTCACTTCAACAGTCTCCCCTCTATCTGAATTACCTCTCCATCCCTCAACACCCACCTGAACTTTTACGCCACTACTCTTCTCATCTCCACCCACGGTACCCTTAAACTTCTCCTCTCTAACCCTCTGATCAACAATAGCCTGCTCACCTCTACCCGTAAATGACCTCAATTGGGCCTGAGACCCTGGTCGATCATTTGAATTCACCTTCCCATTCAACCCCACTTCCTTGTCCGCCCCCACAAATCCCCCATCATGTGTCTGCAACTCACCCTGATCTTTGAACCCCGAAACACTTGTAGCCTCAGACTTAACTGAACTTGCTGTATCATTCACCCCCTTCTGTTCCTTAGCATCGGCAGATAAGCGAGGGAACACATTATTTTTGCTCTGGGATACAGAAGATGAAGAGGGTGTACACAGAGGGCTATCTGTAAAGCTATTGTCCTTCTTGTCATTGCCCAGGTCAATGCTCATATCACTTGCGCCACTCCATCTCCTCAATACAGCCTTTTCAACTGCAGGCACAGAAGATACATCAGAAGAGAGTCTCCTCTGTTCTACAGATTTCCCTACAGCTACAGGTTTTCCACCCGAGTTCTCCTTCTGCTTATTCTCAAACAGGTTGATTCTGTCCTGCACACTGAGTCGCCTTGAAGGTTGATTTGGTAAACTAGGTGATGTCTCAATGGTAGACTCCCCTTTCTTATCTTCTTCCTTGTTCTCGTTCTGGACAGTAAGTTGAGAACGTGCAGATGAATTTGGGTGAAAGGTAGCAGGTTTGGATTGGTTAAGGTGGTGTTGGCTTTGCGTTAAATCTGGTTGTTGCTGATCTTGGCCGGCTTGCTGGAGTTGGTGTGCATTTTGGAACATGGATTGGTGGGCCCTAACATTGTGGGAACCATGTGGGTCATCAGATGGCTCATCAATTGACATGTCAGATCCCCATGAGGCCCTGACCACTTGCTCCTCGACACCTATCTTCCATTGATTGATCAGGTCTGGTCTTCTCTCACACAATGAGATAAATTTGTTACAAGCTTCACTGCAGAAAATGTGTAATGCTCCAGTTAAAGTTTGTAATTTAGGGAAAAAAGGTAAACAAAAACATAAAAAAGGTGAGAAGTACAATAAAGTTGGCACCTGGAGAAACAGAAAGAAACCCTATAACTACTAAACCTGCCATACTGTGACAGGGCAAACTGGGAAGACAAGAAATTTTATCTTTTTTAACATCAAAATGAGATCAAACATCTGAAATCAAATATTTTTTCTTCTGTGTTTATTATAAGATTCCAACGTAGAAGGTTGCTCCAAAAGATTCCTACTTTGCCTAAATAGTGGGGTCAACAAGGCTTGTTAAAGAGAAACAAATGTATGGCCTACAAACTGAATTGGGCAGCATGTGAACATTTGTGGCAGGGATATTTTAGGTAATGTCCCAAAGCAAATATTAATAATGACTGGTCCCATGTTTCATGGAGGACTCTTCAACACAATCATTAAGAATTTCCCCCATTTGTCCTTGATGCTTTCTGCTTATCCATTGCGACCTACATGAACGGATCCCAATGCTCCAAACAAGACTTTTTAGGATTACAATATAACAAGAAACAAATAATAAAAAAATTTTAAATACTGTGGGAGATGAACAAATGCCAAACATCATTTAATACTGAAAATTGTGCTTAAGAGAGATCTTATGGTATACAGATGATTCTATCTTGCATGTTCATTTTCCTAACAAGCCCTTAAAATCCTAGTAAGACATTATGAAGCCCAAGATATTCAAGCTCAATAATAAACCTACTCCAATGAATAAAGAGCTAAAAACAAGGAACACTATTATCTACTGCAATCTAGAAACCAATTTCATATGCTCAGATGCAATCAACTGTGCTATATCAAGGGAAACTATAATACAGCATTGCCCAACAGCATCCAGATAAAATATGAAATCATGATGTGTCCTTATTTTCCCAACCATACGTCTTAAACAACAAATGCTAGATACCATATCTTTGTCTGGCCAGCACATCAAAAATCATTTAAAGGCTACAAATTTTTAAATGACCCTGGTGATATTTCATTTTCTGAAGAGCTAAATCGTCAAAGTGCCATGCTGTACTATCTTAGGTTAAATTCAGGACCCACGGCTGCAACTTATCAGCATTTGCTACAGCTCGAAATCAAAGCAGTTTCTGTACGAACCTCTAGAAATAGTAGGAGATATCTTTCATCTGGGAAAAAAAAATCCTTTTTTTGGAGAAGCTAAAAAAGATGAAATACCTTGTTTTTATATTGCCCTGTTACCTCTATAATTTATTAACAAAACTTCAAAAGATGTATGAAAAATGTGTTCCAATCTTACAGTTGAGAGGAACGATAAATATGATCAATCAGTGAATTTTGCCCCAGTTTTGATGTCACAACTCAGTCCGGTTGGTTCAGTTCTGAATCGAACTGAAATCGAAAAACCAAATTCATTTAAAATGCAAATCAAAACCAAACCGAATTTTTTGGTTCAGTGCAGTTTCATCAGTTCTCAATCACAATACAACAGATAGCAAATTCTCAAAACTTCAACCAATTAATAAAAAAATCAATACATACAACTCCATCCACAGAGAATCCAACAATTTCGCTCAACGATCAATACCCGAGAAATTCCATGATGCATAAATCAAACAAAACCCAACAAGTTGAGGAAAAAATTGTCTTCATCTAAGCACGAGGATTTTTGAATCTGAGAACTTGAGAAGTAGAGCAGGAGAAGCTAACTCACACAGTGACAAGTGATTGAGCCAGTGATAGGACACTAAGGGAACAAGCCAAACAACATCAAAGTCGACAGTGAGGGACATCATCAAAGTTGCTCTGGCGACGAGAGAGGTGAAGCAGCTCGCAAGGATGAGGGCTCGTCCTGAGATGATAGTAAGGGTGAGAACGATGGGCGATGGAGAAGAATTGGAGAAGAAGCACAATGGGCTCGCTTAAGCAAATGGGAAAGTGAGAGCTTGAGACTTGAGAGAGAGGGAAGAGAAATGGAGAAGGAAAGTGATGGGCGATGGTCACAATGGAGTAACTCAGAAATATAAAGGCCACAAATGATGGTCATAAACAACATATATTTTTATGGGTTAATGCATCAGGCAGTTCAGTTTTATCTCTTAGTTTGGTTAATCAATCAAACCAAACCGAAAACCAAAATTATTGAAAATCACTAACCATACCAAATTGACCAATTAACAGAACCGAAATTGTTGGTTCAATTTGACTTTCAATTGTAACCGAAAAATGCTCACTCTTAATCACAACAAAATAAGCAGCATATTTGATGGAATTGACGTAGAAAGAGCAGATTTGGTATGCTGGAAAACGAATAGCAAAAGATCAAGGGTTGAGAATCTTAACCTGAATTATTGACTGATTAAAACTTCTCCACCGAAGGACAGTTAAGTGGTACATCTAAAATGTAAAAGAAAAACCAATAGTTTTACTTGTTATCATATCATATTCACCCTTCTTTTGACCTCCAATGGTTTGTGGGGTTATAGAATCCACAGTTGGAACTGGTCATACAGACAAGCCATAGGTACAGAAAAAATATTAAAATTGAAATCCAGCACAACCCTAAATTGATATCACATTATCTGACTTTCTGCAATTTTAGAGATAAAGTAAGAGCCTAAAGCAACTAAGTTCCTAAAATTTTTTTTCCCTTCACTTCACATCTCTTATGGGCTCACCAGTCCACTCTCAGCCAAACCAAAGAAACACTCTAGATTCTTCCCCTCAGCTCTACTTAAAGACACTAAGGCATTTCAAAATACAGATACATTGAGGCCACAGCCACAATATGCCCACAAGCAAATGCAATCAACAAATAGTTAGTAATTAGATTTGAAGGATTTTCCAGACTGCTTACTTCAAGCGATGGGCACCAAAATGATCTGAAAAGAGCTGGAGCTCTGACACAGTGTCAGTGTTAAAACCAGCAGCTGAAGCACGAGCAATGGCTGTAGTTAAATCCTGCTTAACTGCAATAAGCCGTACATCAATGGCCCGCAGAAGCTCCTTCCTGCAAGCACAACCAACCAAAAAGAAAGAAGGGAAAAAAAAAAAGCAACTTTGAGAGTGATGAAGCATAACACAAAAATCTATTCAAGCATATGTAATTATAATAGCATGTATACTATTCCATAACAGTTGAATTTTTCACTTGCTAGCCTATCCTTAGAAACTCATGCCTTAGCCTCTTTAATTCACAATTTCAACTACTAATTCTAGTATGAAAGGACATATCCATGAAATATCCCAGATCACATAGTAAAGGAAAAGCACCTTAATCACTTGATATTTCATTCACTAACATATTGCAATTTGCAACTCTCCATTTCTCATAAATTTCAGGATTTGACAGTAAAGATATTCAATCAATGACCAGAAATTAAATCAAAGATATAATATACCTTAAATTCCAAATTTCCAACAGAAGTTGAAATCAACAACTCAAACAATTACAAGGACTTTCAAAACTAGTCAAAACTTTCAGAAAAACATAATCAAGCATGGATACACCAATTCCCCAAGAAATTATAAAAGGAAAATTACTTTGTTGCATCATCTCCTGCCACCACTTCCAATCCATCCTCACCTGGAGCAAGTTATCCAAATCCTGAGTCAGTATATGAGCAATATGTACTTTATTAGGTTCACAGTGATAATCAAATTTGGAAAATTTATTAATTTCAGATAGTTATTAGCACAAGGAGAATAAGTTCACAAAAGCAGTTACAGGACAATCAACCACGTCATGAAGCTGATTTTAAAGTTATTTTTTAATTTTCCCATTTTTTGGTGTGGTGGGGGGGTGATGTTGATGTGTTTTATGTGTCATTTGCCTAACAGTAACTCAACTTTTATGCATCTTTTTCCTCTATCACACTGAATGCAGATCTATGCCTTTAGAAATGTCTAAAGCCACAAAACATTTCTAAAACACATAACTTCAAAGTAAATTAGAGAATGCAAAGAGAGGGATTTTCAGAAAATTTTCGCATTTTCAAAACAGGCATATGGAATTTGGTCACTTTTGACACAACTCTTCTGAAATGGCCAAACCCATTAAGAAGAGTTTAAGGGTTAACAACTATACAGGAAATATCCAAATAAGCTACTCTCACTTAAATGTTGGCATCAGTTTCCACATAATAAATAAGCAAAAGTTCATCAAAGAAAAATGAAAATAAGCACATATTGTTGATGAGGAAATAGCAGATACTGTTTATTTCCACCAGTTATGAATTTGAATCCATACAACCATAAATGTCCAGATTTCATGCAATGCATTTGCTAACAGCAATGTTCCTCGTGTATCTTATTTCCAGTGGAAAAAGTATTTCCATGAAAGACTCTAAAACAATTCAAAATTCATGAACTTTTCATAGGAGCAAAAAGCATGCATCAGGTTTCAGGACTTGGGTTATTTTCTTCCTTTATATAACTACTGCCCTATATTGATAAAAAAAAAAAGGCTATTGAACAATAAAGGCCAATGTTTACTTGTATTTGCATTTTAATCCAAGCATTTTAATATTAGACAATAAAGGCCCGATCTTTTTAGTTGAGTATAATTTTAGCCAAATTCTAAAATCGACATTCTGAATTCAACATCTAAAATTCATTTTTTTGTAAACATAACATGTCATGTAAAATATTTACTTATTATACATGACATACCATAGGTATGAAAATTGAGTTTCACATGTTAATTTTACAATTTAGCTACAATTGCACTCAAATGAAAAGATTGGGCATTGCTTATCCAACATTAAAATGTGTGGATTAAAATGCCAAAAAACATAAAGATTGGGTCTTGATTATCCAATTGGCCAAATAAAATTTGTCTATCAATTTTGCTATAAATGGAAGATTCCTAGGACTTAGCTTTTTTGCATCCAGATAAAAGAGTATAATTAATTAATGTGTTAGTGTGTTGGTTTTGTGGGGGAGGGGGAGAAGAGAGAGGGAATAAAGGAAGAGCTGCACACCTAAAGAACCAGAGAGCTGGTCCCTGCCCCCCTGTATAAAAGAATTCCCAAATTTAGTAATGATCTTTAAGATTATCAAACAGCTGATCTGCTCTAGATAAATGGCAGTATTACCTGAGAGTAGATTCTCCGTGCTGCTTCCAACTGAGACATCTCCGCATCAAATGTATTGACCATATCCAAAATTTCAGGTGTACTGACAAATCGCACAAATCTGAAAACAGGAAGTTACAACCATATAAAGTCTGAACCAAAATTAACCATTTCTTTTTACCATGGCAACATAATTTCTCAGTAAGCAATAAGTTACCTCTCAAGGGTTCCTTTTGTGAACCAAGTCTCAGCATTTCTATGTCTTTCAACTTCAAGCTTGATTAAATGAGCTGCCTGTGCAACTTGCTCTTCAGCAACCTTCAAATGACTCACAAATGGCTTGACCAATCCTGAAGCAAGCTTCTCTGTATTTCCATTACTTGACACAAACAATTCACAACTGCCAAAAAGGAAAAGGAACAAATATCAAAAGCAACAAATAGAAAGGCATGTAGAACGCAAAACTCAATGAACAAACATCCTCACCGTGAATGCCTTGGGGACAGTTGAAACACAGCATAGTCAAGAGGCGTATCAGATTTCATTTTTTTTTTCTGCAGTATTTACACCATGTCTTTGTTCTCTATCCTCCTCATGAGCTTAGATGTTTCCCCTATGCATGAACCCAATATCTTCCTATTTTTTTATTGATCAAGTCCCGCAATCAGCAGAACTTAATACAAAAACTCCTGCAAGGCAAATTTTCTGAGGAAAAGTAAAATAATTACCAATTTGGCAATTGAATGAAGCTGATTATAATATCCGTTAAACCCTACATATAGGGATCAACGAGGAAACGACAACTTTACCCATCCACATTGCAATCCAAGTGAGGGCGAGCAGAAAATACATAATTATGCGAATAAGTAGATAATGGACGCTTTTTCCACCCAAAAACTTTCCAAAATATAGCCTTGGATTTTAATCTTAGAATCCAAAATGCACCTGAAATTAACTGCAACCCGAAAACAGAAACCAGTACTCTATAAGGAGAAAACTAAAGAACCCCAGATCTGATTCCATCAAATTCCAATCCCAAATGCTTAACTAAACTAAACCCACGAACAAAACACATATAAAACCAAATTCAAATGTCAAACCAAGCAAACCCATTCACATAGACACACAGTAGTACTTGCCTACAGAAGCATGTAGCGAAATTGGTGTGATCAAAAACCCTAATTATTCAAACCTGTAATTAAAGAGAAAATGCAGGTTAGATCATACCTGTGAGACCAATCAGTAAGATCTCGGATTGGTGAACAGGATCCTATGTTTAGGGTAGTTCAAATGGGTACCAGCATTTGGGTTTTATCTACTCTTTTCTATACTGTATTTTTGTGTTCTTTAAGAGATTAACTTTTTTGGGTTTTGGGGTTTTTTTAGCTCTAAGAAAACCTGAACGATGACAAGATGGTTTTTGCTTTACTCATTTCTCAAATGCCAATCTTTCCTCCTTTTCTCTTTTTCCTTGCTCTTTGGCTTTGCTTGCTTTCTCTCTCTACACTATACAGTAGAGAGAGAAAGCGAGGGCGACAGTGTTCTCTTTCAGACAAAACAAGTTTTTGTTGGTAATTTGAGTAATTTTAACTACAAAATTCAAAGACGCAGACTCTTTCCTACTGCTCTAAATTACCAAAAGCCGCTTGAGTGACCTTTAAGGGAATTTACTATTCTGTCCACGCCATTCTTCAGCCTTTTTCCTTTTTTTTTTTCTTTTATTGTGTTTTTGGTGTGATTTTAATTTAATTTTGAAAATTTTGATTTATAAGATGAAGCAATATACTTTTATTTTCATAAAAAAATTTTTTTTTTTGAAATAAAGGATTGGAAGAGTCGAACATCAGACCTCTCAAGTCAATCAGGATGCACTTTCCACCAAACTAAGTATCGGAATGCTAAAAAAAAAAATTTGTCATTTCAAATTTTATTTTAGAAATATTTTTTCCACTTTATTAAGAATTTAATAAAATATTAATTATTTATTTTCTCAAGTTTATTTCTCATGCATTTATTTCTTAATCAATAACTGAAGCAAGCTAGCCTTGATTTTTGAAAGGGTATAGTTGTCCAATAACTATGAAGTCATCAGCTTGATTGAATGGACTAGGGGTTATTTTGGTAATTTAACAACAAAATCAGGGTGAGGTCAACTGTCTACAGGCTCTGGTAAAAAAAAAAAAAATTTAACGGTTCTTCAGAATAAAGTTTTGAAAGTGAGAGTGAGAGATGGGCATATCGTGCAATTCAAGCACGGATTTCATTTTATTTTTAAAAATAATTAAAATAAATTTTTTGGCAAATATCGTTTTACGAAATTACCCCTTACCCTGCCCCACCAAGTGGTCATATGTTCTTGTCCACTTATTCTCTTACACTTGTCAACCTCATTCGCATCAGCACCTCGTTAAATGCAATCTTCAATTTGAGTTTCTGCCGCCAAAAAATTAAATATATAAAATAAATTATTTTCTATATTTATTATAATTAAATTTATTTTTTAATTAAAATAAAATAATAAAAAATAAACTATTTTATCAAAAAATATTTTATATATTAGAACTTAGAAGAGAGGAAAAAAAACCTAAAGAATTTTCTCTATCCTCCATGAACAAGTATTTAAAGACGCCTCTCTTAAAAAATATTTATTATTTATTTCTTATCTTATATAATTTTAGAATTTATATATAATATGGTTTACAATATTATTTTTCATCATAACAAAAGGCTTTGACGAATTGAAAATTTTCTTTTTTTTTTTTTGTATTTTTGGGATTGACGAAATTGAAAGTGAAGTATCCCTGCCATAGGAAAGCCTCCACCATCTCAGCTCATCATGAAAAAATGTAAAAGCAAGAAAAAAAAAACAAACATTTTTAATTCCAAATTAACATCAACCATTCAATCCCATCAAGATTTTGGATATATTTTGATAAAAATATGACCAAAATTCTTTCTTCACAAGTTTTCCTTTGTTGACAAAAAGAAACTACATTGGCATTCTACCACAATTCTTCACTTCCTTCACATGGTAGGGCCATTAGAGATTTTTTTTTTTTTTTTTACTTCATATATGTATTTTTTTTCCAATTTAATATTGATTTTATAGTCAGTGAAATAGTTTAAATTCTCACTAACCACATTAAATTAGCCATTAATTGGATTTAATAATCATACTTCATAAAAATTTATTTAATTAATTTATGTTAAATGGAGAGTTTAATAAAAAAAATACTGCATCATTTGTTATTATTCACTTTTGACATTTTAAATCCAAAATCCAGGTGGCAGTTAACCAAATAACTTCAAAAAGCGGTAAAAGTAAATCATTAGAATTTTGTATTTTGTGGGTGATGACACGTGGGTATTACACTAACACTTAAGCTCTGATTTGCCCATCAAATTCTCATATTTTACACTTTTACCGAAACCATGATTATGATTTATGATATAATAACAATTATTATAATCTGATTAGGACTTAATTATCCATAAGATATTAAATAATAATGTTTTTGGATGATTTTGAGGTTAATCCACAAGTGTTGATTTTTCTTTGACAGTTGACACACGCAAATTTCGATTTTTTTGTGGGCCCCGCTTTCCATCAATTTTAGTTGCTGGTTGGTCCATCTGAAATCATTTTAGATCCAAGGGTCTCAATTGCATCATCACTAGGTTTTGATTTTCTACATATTGAATTTAGATTTTAGGATTTAGTCAATTGGAGCATAAGATGTCGAGTATCTTTCATATATGAAACTAAATAAGGAATTTATATAATTAAATCTAATTATTAAAAATAACTTTAATCAATTATTTTTATCGAATTCAATTATTAAATATAATTTTATTTTATTTATTTTTTGGTTTCTCTTGGAGGCAACTCAAAAATTATGGGGAGCCTTTTTAAGGCAGGAAAAGGTTGTGGATTGGGGATGGCTTGTGAAGGAACACGTTGAGAAGCATTCAAAGAACAATAATATCTATTCACAGCTGACATTCCATGTGTCTTGCACTTGATCATCTCTGGATTACATACATCAGATGAAATTCTAGCATGATTTCATGCTTTGGTGACAAGGAAACTCTGTGCAACTGCTTAGATTAATTTATCTATAATTAGTACAAAATAACAGCTTAAACTATTAAGCCAATTGAGCAACTGGATTTCCTCATAATAAGATTAAACTCAATGATTAGCTAATATTTTTCTTTGGTATAAACCATCTTATATCTGAAACACACAGCTCGCCAGTTAGGCGCATTTGATGCCCATCGCTTTGCTGGACTAAGCACTTCTGCTGCTACCAAATTCTAGACTGCAAACCAATTCGAAGCAAATTCCGAGTTTCCAACCATATATGAAGAGTAAGGAAGCAGGTAAATAGAAGCCAAGTACAAAGAACTCAATTGGCAATAACACGAGAGATAAAAAGACAATATCCTCATTCCCTACTAGAAGCAGCAAGCAAGCAATTGCTTCAACTCATTATGAGGAACTGCATATGCCACTACATTAGCGGCAGAGAGGCTGTTCCTTTGCTTATATACACCAATTCAATGTAAAAAAATTAAACCACAAAAAGACAACAGAAATGCCAATGATCACTAGCAAACATTTTGGAAAAGAAGGAATTATCTTGCAGATACAAGCTACATTAAGAATGCACTCTACTAGTCACTATGTGCTATATTAGACACAAGTTAAAGAAGAGCCCAAGGATGTCATAAATCAAGCTCCATAAGCACTAAGCAGGATGCACCCAACACTAGAAATATTCCCAGTACAAGTTTTCCACAATCAATTGGGAATACAGGGAAACCTAAAACCTATTTCTAAATTGATATAGAATCTAAGTTCAGTTCTTAGTTATCACTATCACTATTGTCATTATTATGAATAATACTGTTACCACTGATGTGATGATTACTACCATTGCCTGCCCTTCTACCGCGCTTCAATTGCGAGATTTCCATCTGGGTCTTCATGAAAAATTGCATTCTCTGCAATTCCAGCTCTTTGGCAAACTTCATCCTCGTTTTCTCCATTTCTACCACCTGCTGCAACTTGGCGCTCTCTGCCTGCTCATATGCTTCCCCAAATTTGAGTATGGCTTGTGTCAACATTCTAATAGAATTCCCCCACCCCTTCCTTTCCTTAACTCCTTTTGTATTCACTCCTCTCTGCACCCCCCTTGGCTTCTTCTCCTGTGGCAAACTATCATCAGAGTCTGGAAAATTCTCCTCCTCCTCCGAAGATGACTCAGTCTCCACCTGAGCGCGTTTTCGAAGCTGTGCTTTCACATTCTGATTCTTTGTTACTGGATTGCTCTTCATTTGTGCCTTCCCTTGAGGAAACTGATATTGGTTCGACCCACTCGCTCCACCACTACGAATCCCAACAGGGATTCCTACTGGGACTTTGCTAGACAAAGAAGCGGCAGCAGCAGTAGCAGTCACAGGGATCTTGGCGGCTGGACCAATTAACTGGTCCAACCGTTCGAAAAAAGGCCACTTGCTCGGTCCACCACCCGCAGCAATCTTCGCTTTCTCCAATTTATACTTCTTCTTCACCGTATCGATTCGGTTCTTGCACTGAATATCAGTCTTCGCTGCCTTCATATAGTCCTCCCTGCTGCTCACAATATCAGCAACTTCCTTCCAATGCTTCTGCTTCAGGTTCCCTCTGCTCAACTCCAAATATCTCTCCCCCCACGCGTCTATTAGCACGGCCGTCGCTCCCTCGCTCCAACAATCCTCCCTTCCGCCGCCGTTGGTCTTTGGTTGCTGGATCGGAAGAGTTAGAGATAAACTATTGTCGTTCTGCTGCTGCAGATGATGAGAAGACGGAGGCGCAGCCGCGACAGTCACTGTAATTCTTCCATTTGGTGGAGACGGCGACGGAGACCCTGTGGCCGCCGACGCGTGTGACTGGATCTCCTCATCATCTTCCATCGTGAAGCAGCGACAAAAATCAACGGCTTAGATCTGATGTTACCGAAAACAAGTAAAAAATGTACAAAGAAACAGGCAATTAAGAGAGGAGTGTGCGTGTATGTGTGTGTATATTAGAAACGTTGACGGGCAAAATCGGGGATTGACGGAGAAGGAGAAGGTGGGGTATGGAAGGGAGAGAGGAGGGGGGCACGTGTAGAAAAGAGAAGTGGGGGAAGGGATGAGGTGGAGGAATATGATTGGCAGTGCGTAGGGATTTCCGTCACCGGCGTGATAAGGAGAAGAGAGCTGCCGGCTTGGTAGTTGAAGAGCGTTAACTTTATCCGAGAATTAAAATTGACGGAAAACTCCATGGTGTTTAATGGGAATTAACGGACTCGCCTTTGGCAGATGCTGCCAGTTTCCGGTGATAGTAATTGCCTAAATTACCCTCTCGTGATAAAGCAGCGCGTAGGCGCCGTAGAATATATATTTTTATCTATATATAGTTAATTCGCGCAATAATTAGCTTCAAGGTGATCAATTAACATTAGGTTCCACATTATTTTGAGATTGCAATTTTTATTTGAATTTTTTTTTTTAAAATAAGGGTTTAATGGCTGGGGGTAAAATAGTCATGAGAAAAAATGTAAACTGGGAGAAAGACCGAGGACTGGGGAACCAACGAGGGTGACCGATGACTTGAGAGGGTCATAGGTTTATCAGTTATAGAAGGTAAGGCCGGAGACGAGAGAAACCGATGAGCTAAAAAGGAGTGTTTGGTGACGAGTCAAGGGAAGGAGTGTACAGTGAAAACCGAAAGTCACAAGCAGGTGAGAATAATGAAAGGGCGTCGACGGCAACCGACAGGTGTGGGTGAGAATGAAGTGTTGGGGGTTGGGGGGGTGTTAGAGAAAGCAAGGGTGTTGAGAAAGAGAAGGAAAAATTAAATTGGTTGAAGAGTGACGTCTCATTGCCGGTAATCCAGAATCGTGCTGATTCTTTGGCTTATTGCGTCAATTTAGGCTTATTTTGTTGGTGGATGCATTTGTCATGACATTATGATAGAGCATGCCATTGCCAACACAAGAATGATGCTTATTTATGCACAAAGTAAATATTAAGATTATTTTATTTAAATGTGATTTGATTTTAAATTTATTAAATTATTATTATTTTTAATAAAAAATATAAAAAAAACATATAATTTTATCGATTTTTTATTTAAAAATTTTTAATTAAATTTATATTAAAATAATATTATATAACAGTTAATAAATATTCATTACTGTATGATAATCTTATATCAAAAAAATAGGGTTTTACAAGGGTTGTGTAAATTTAGTCTGAGAGGAGAATGCTTCCCCCTTTTATTCTTTTCTTTCGTCTGTTAGTGACGTGTAACGGTCTCACTACCATTGGGTCATCTGTCTCTGCTATATGAATACGGACGTACGGGAATATCAGATTTTTGCTTCATGCGTAACGGTCATTTAATTCTCTCTGGTACGCATACGAATGGACCCACAGAGTAAATGGGCTGGCCACCTTTTCTCCTCCAAATTGGGCTGAGAGGTGAGGTTAGAACTGAAACCCAGGGGAGGTCTGAGCTGATAGCCGAAAAGACTGGGCCGGCCCGATTTGAGAGGTTTAAGAAGGAGTCTGATCTTAAAGCCAAATAGGCTGGACCTGATTCATGCGAGGGGCTTAAAAGCCTTCGGGTAAAGAAATGTCGTCATAGGACAGGTCTCAGACCGGGATAGTGAAATCCAGCGGTTATCATCGTAGATGCGATTAAAAATATTAATATAAAAATTAATATACATACAAATTGAATTTCAAATTAAAATAATTGAAATCATAATATATATATTTTTTATTTTTTCTTTTAAAAATATTAATTAATATTTATATTTTATTTATCATATTAATATTTTTTGTTATTTTTATAATAAAATGGTAAAACCTATTTAGTTAAACTTATAAATTTTAATTAAAATAAAACTTCTAACACAGCATTTGTGTGTATGTAAATCCAGCTATTTTTAATTTAAATTTAATTATAAACTGTATCATGATTTTAACTAATATGTGACATTTTATTAGCAAACGAGAAATTCTCTTAATTGACAAGTTTCTGGCTGGCATAAGATGAAAACCTCAGATTCCATCTTTTTCGCTGGTTTTACAAGCATTCCTTAATTTTTGCAAGATCCACTTTTCTAGATATCTTCATAATGGTTGTAATACAATATTTCAAGAATAGGTCCTACACATTTTAATTAAAATAATATATATAACTATAAACTACATCTCAAATCAAGTTTATAATTATAAATGAAATCCATATTAAAAAAAAGTGAAATACATATATTTATATTTTAGATTCATAAAGACAGAATTTAATTTGTCTAGAATCGTCTGTACAAGAACAATAAAACCAAAATACAAAAGAGAAGAAAATACCATATTTACAAGAACAAAAGAAAAAAAAATATAAAAAACACCCCAATATAAAAATATGTACATAAGCTGAAGCAGATCTCAATTTTCCTACTTCATTCCACTCTCGTAAACTCGTAGAAGCGGCGGCTGGTTCCTTCTGTGCGATTATTCAATCCATCGAACCACTCTTATTTTAGCTATTAATTAATATTTACGGTTTGTTTTTCATATATATATATATATGCATATGAAGAAGAAGCATATGATCAGACAAGTCGATCATCTATGTACAAGAATGTAATAGTATAGTATAATATAACTGTTGCCGATTCTTTGACCGAAATCGTCGATTTAATCTCCTCCCTCAACGATCTAAAGCATTTATCACAATCCTGCCAGGAACCACATGTTATAATTAGAATCTTAATCCAAGCCATAAGGAACATATACTTCATTACTAACAAATTGAATTTTTTATAACGAAATTTTAATTAAAAAAATTAATTTGAAAATATATTAAAATTTAAAAATAAATATTTAATTATTAAATATAAAAAATGTCACTAAAATTTTAGTGCTGCTGGCGAATTTAATATGTTTAGCCGTAATTTTCATCCTATTAAAAGTCTTAACTTTTTATTGTGAATTAATATTATTGTAAGAAAGAAAATAAAAAGGAACCAATCGTGAACTGTCGGACTTCTAGGCTCGGTGTGGTCTAGTCCATCTGCAGACGATTTTCTCCAGCTCGTCGGTCTCCTGAATTCCCCGCGTGGCGTCCCAGCTGCATGCAATAATCAAGTTTTATATTAGAAGTGTGTTTGGTTGCTAAGAACCATCGGAAAGAAAAACTCCTTTTTGCATGGAAAATCAAGGGGAAAAAAAAAAAAGAGCAAGAAGATGACTTACGTGTGAAAGGGGTCCCAGGAGTGCTAGGGGTAGCAGGCGAGTCAGGAGCCGAACCAGGATCGACAGAAAGGTTCTTGAAATTGGAATTAGTCCTAAGAATAGTGATGCTTCGAGTGATAGCCATCTCCTGATGAGGAAGGACAGCCGGAGCAGATCTTTGTGTGGCAGCATAGAAAGAATCATACTTGCGCAGTTTGCCGAGCCCTGAATCAGGCGCCGGCCCTGCAAGCGTTTCGTCCCAGAGCTTATGGAGAAACCCCATGATTTTATCTCAAAGTAGCAACCGAAAACAGGCTTTAAAACAGGATCTGGGCGATCGCTGCTTTAAAATTTCTTTCGTCTTCCAATCCTTCTGGACCTTAACGACTGTTACTAAGAGAGAAAGGGGGCGAAACGCAAGAGAAAATAAGAATGGAGGTTGAAGAGGTGTTTATCTATTTTAATATTAATTAGAATTCTGTTAAGGAGTGGAAGAATAGGGTTTTTTTTTTTATAGAGGGGAGTCCATATGAAGAAGAAGATTGAAAGTTGGTAGATATTGATGGCGATGATGATGCAAAGACTCCGGCTAGTTTGGCTTTGTTTGGAGCCGTTGAATTATGGGAAAATCCATTTTTAGATTTTCAAATATGATTATAATTTCACAATTCTATATTGATTTTTTTTTCGTAATTATCTTTTAATTCCTTAATTAATGATTAAATTGATGTATGAATTGATACAAGTGCATGACAAATTAAAATTTTAAAAATACTTTTACTTATTTTCTAAAATATAAGAATTCAGTCGTTAATTACAGTATAATAAAAGAATGAAGTAGTAATTTAACTTTAATTTAATGATAACAAAATTATCCAATTATGAAATTAATTTAATTAAATTGTAATGGAGTCTAATAAAAAATGAATTGATTTAGAGATGGTTAATTTCTCAAATTAAAATATTTTTTAATATTTAATAAAATTTAATGTATTTAATATGAATATAATTAAAAAATATATTTTTTAATATATGTAAAAAAATAAAGTGGAAAAAATTATAATGCAGAAAATATATAAAATAAAATGTAGTCTTGCATGGTAGACTTTCAATTCTCTCTCTTTCCTTTGAAAAAATATCTAAGTTATTTTATATAAAATTAATATTTGAGAATTGAATATTTTTCTTTTAACTAAAATTTTTGAATTTAAACTTTATATAAAATATTTTTAAAATTTAAAAGATAGCATTTACTTTATTAATAGATTTATCCAGTAAAAAATTTGAATTAATTGAATCAATTAATTTGAGATA
The DNA here is from genome assembly GCF_001659605.2 of Manihot esculenta. Classification (NCBI taxonomy): domain Eukaryota; kingdom Viridiplantae; phylum Streptophyta; class Magnoliopsida; order Malpighiales; family Euphorbiaceae; genus Manihot; species Manihot esculenta. Next base: position 1,617,234 of record NC_035171.2, on the reverse strand, counting down.
TTAAATGATTTTTTTTTAAAAAAAAAACCATATATTTGAGAGAAATAAAATGGGCCAATCAATCAATCAATCAATCAACCTCAAAATTGCTCATAAATGTCCGTTGTATTTGGTAAATGTCCCCACAAAGACTTCGTTTGAGTAATATATGTACAAGGACTTATATAGGAGCTATGGCCTTACACTTGCTTATGGTTGAAACTTTATTCCAATAATTCATTATGGTTAGGTTTGTGATTGTGATATAACATTTTAATTTTTTATTTTTGGAGGTTGAATTCATATGTACACTCACCACTAAAAATAATTATATTTTTTAAAAATAATATTATACTGATTAATTTAGATATATATTCCTCCATTCTTTAATATTAATTATTTTAATAATATTTAATTATTATAGTATTAATTAGTCAAAATTTACATTATTTTTTAAATTATTTTTTCAATAATTTCTAAATAGCGATTGTTTATAGGAATGAGTAATATTCTGTTTAAATAAAAAACACTGATCGAATTAAATTAATTCAAAAATTCGATTCGATTTTTTATTCATTTCAGTTTGATTTGGTTTTTAATTTTAAAAATTATAGTTAGTTCAATTTAATTCAATTTTAATTAGAAAAATTAAATTGTCAGGAGTTTTAACTAATATCGTTTGGTTAAAACGATATAAGAGAAAAAATAGATCGAAAGATTTTATTTATAATAGAAATAAAATTTTAATATGTAAAATTATGAAAATATCTAAAATATTTTAAAAAATAATTAAAATATAAAATTAATTCTTAAACGATAGAATTTTCATATCGAATTTTATGACAGGCCTATGATTATTGTCACACTTTTGAAAGTCGTGCGTTTCAAAATTTTATTTTTGAAAAATTATCATGAGTCTCTATCAGACGTCAGTTGCAAAAATTAGGTCTAGTTCAAGTCTCGAAAAACTATCGTGGGTCTCTATCAGACGTTAATCGCAAAAGTTAGATCTGGTTCAAGTCTATCGTAAAGTTTAATGCTAATTGCTCTATATAAAATAGTATTTTATTTTTATAATATAGAGCCCATGAAGTTAAAATATTTCAATTAAATTTTAAAATATTAAAAAATAAATAGTAAAAAATGAAAAAAAATTCATTAAAAATTTAACCGATCAAACTGAATTGAATCAAATCGAATCAAATCAATTTAATTCGGTTCAATTTCTATTTAAAATCAATTCGATTTCATTTTCAATAATACTATAATTTTAATTTTAATTTTAATTTATTCAATTTGATTTAATTTTAAACCCAATCAATTAAAATGCTCACCCACTTAAATTAAAGCATCAATTGCTCTCTTAAAAATTATTGACGAACAAGCTATTGTTACATTTATATAAAAATAAATTTTATATTCTATCATAATTTATACGAGATATTATAATTTAAGCCTGTTGGGTTTTTTTTTATGATGGGCCTTGAGGCTTTGTATTTGATTATTGTACTATAAACTCATCTCTTTATAAACTTTTATCTAATCAAGCCTTCATCTTTTGGAAAAAAAAAAAAAGAAATAGTGATCATGAAAATTTTTTCTTGCAAATTAAAAATTAATTATTTTAATATTATATACCCATAAAATTCAATATCATCATTGAAACTACCCAAAAAATTATTTTACTTGAAATAATAACTTAATTTTTTATATATAATCAATAACACACAAAACATTTTTTTTATTCAAAAAACACAAAAATAAGGTGGGACTAAAAATTATAACGAGAGATTATTTTTAATTTTATTATCATAAAAATAAATATTTTAAAATAAAATAATAAGAAGGCTCTTTCCTTCCTTTATCACATGAAAAATGATTTTTTATTGTCTTATTTTATATATTATTTTCTTTTGTAGATATTAATTCTATTAATTTTTAATAAAAAATAAATTTATCTTGCTTTCGAAATTTAATTTAATAAATTATTTAATTTATATGAAATGATAATATTTTTAAATAATTGTTTTTTATATTCATTTTTTCTAAAAACAGTGCATTATATATTTATTTAATTTTTATTAATTTGTTTGTACGCTTAGATAATAGTACGTCTTATAGCAGTCGAACAGAATATTTTACCCATGCGGGGACACTCAACAAATATCACTTGCGGTTGTGGGCTCCACTTACCCACGTGTTGTGGATCCCACATGCCCCAGATTGTATCATCATTATCCGACGTTTTTGTTTTTCTCGTTGCAATAACAAATTACTCCGTCAATATGTTTTTTTTGCAAAATATTAAAAAAATGTCGTACTTCGAAAATGATTATCAATTAAGTTTAATCTAATAATTAATTAAAATTAAAGCCCTCATCTTCTGGAAATGTGAAGGATTTTAGGATTGAATAAATCTCTAACCATTTCGAGAAAACTTTCAGAAAGTCTCCAACCAATCGGCAGACTTATTTAGGTCAAAGGCTGATACAAATAAGTAAAAGGATTAAAGAAAATTTTCAATGCGTAGAAATTAATCGAAGAGCCAGCTACAGGCAAACACTCCGCCTAGAAACTTGCTGTGGTTTTGGCTACCAGTCTTTCTTGGTTGCTTTGCTTCCACAGCTTCCAAGTTGCATTGGCCAGAAAATGCCTTCAAAATTTTGATCTCCATCGTCGGCCGATTTGAATCTGCTCCAGGAGAGGAGTGAATTGGGGTTCATGAAGCTGAAATACCATGAGGTATGTCTTGGGAGGACACATCCAGGCCTGAAGAAACCTTGTTTTTCCTTGTATTTCTCCGTCTACTACTACCACCGGCGGCGGCTCCTTGAATTCCTCCTCTTGTTCCCTTCGTCTTCTTGAAGTTTTGTTGGTGTTCCACCTGTCTTTGTACCGTCAAATCCAAACAATGATCCATCAAACATCTACATCACAGAGACCTCAAGAGTTAATGTTCATGTACATGTACTTACCCCTAGACAAAATGTCTGAAAGCGAGACCCAAATCCATGAGAATCCTCCACCTTAAACTCCTCAAAATTCATCTCACAGGAATTACTGATCTTGTCGTTGGTGCTGGAACTTTCATTGTAAGATGATGCGTAGGAAGAAGACGTAGTACTAGCAGCAGCTGCTTGAAAGCCTCCTCCCCCTCCAAATGAGTCGATATCTTCTTGAAACATTTCTTCAAATAACTCTTGTAAATCCTCAAAACTCTCCTTCCCATTTTCCTGTCAAATTCACATTCAATTATTGAATTACTGCAAATTCTAGGCAATCAAACTATTCTGAAGACCACCATTTGAGCAAGGCATAGATTGGCCAGCTTTAAAAAAGAAATATTCCAGAGAAAGCAGCAGATGCAACACAGTATATAAATAAAGATGCGCAGAGCAGCTGAACTCACATCAGGCTTTGTTTGGTTCATCATGGTTGCCAGTTCACTCAGAAAATCACCCATCCCCTGCGCAAAATCATAATAACACATTATAATTTTTTTACTTTCCAAGTTATTAGACTTAACCTTAATTAAAACAAAAACTAATGACTATACAAATTTCATTGCCAAACTAGTGATTACTTGAAAAAGAAAAGCACCCTCTTGGGCAAAAATAGCAATATTAACACACAAAAAAAATACCCAATACCCATAAATAATAAATAAAACCCACCTTGGAATATTGGGAACTGGAAGGAGAATTGGATACACATCCAAAATTGATTGGAATAGATATTAAGAAATAAGAAGGAAAGGAAAAAAGAAAAACAATTGGATGTCAGCCAATATAGCTTGAATAAATCACACAAGCCTCAAGGAATTTATTGAAGGGAAAGAAGATATTTTTTGTGTGTGTATATATAATATTTTCCTGTAATTAAAATTAAAGAGAGAAAAGGAAAGAAAAAGAGAATCTTTTGAAAAATCCAAGAAAAGAAAAAGAAGCATACATTTTCGTCATCATCACTGTCATAAGCACCAACATCGTACAGAAACCTCTTGTTGGTGTCAGAGAGAACTGTACATAAGAACAGAACAGAGTCATTAAAGTTTTTTTTTTCATAAAAAGCCAGAGCAGAATCTCTTGCAATAGCCCAATAATCACATGCAAATATTAAAAGGAAACTAATTTCTATTTTTCCCTTCAATAATGCAAGTTGGCAACTTGGAGAAATGCCGTCTAATGGAAGAACATATCTATTTTGCAAAAAAAAAAAAAAAGACAAGAAAAGGGATTTTCAGAGAAATTACCAGAGTAGGCTTGTTGTATTGCCTGAAAGTTCTGTTTCGCTTCTTCTACAAACTCTGAATTCCCCGAAGGTGAACAGCGATCTGGGTGCCATCTCTATCCCAAACAAACACAAATCTCTTTTACTATAACGTTAAATTTTCCAAGAAAATTTTTACTTCTTCCCAGAAAGTATATTTCCTTAGCACACCAACCAACCAACTCCTAAACAAAATTAACTTGCTTTTTCGGTTTCTAAAATACAATATCAAACCCCATAAATTATTTTAATTATTTGTTAAAAAAAGGTAACTTACAAGCTTTTTTTAAAAAAAAAAAAAATTGGAGAAAGACCCAGATGATTTAAGTGTGATGTGAAGAAACAGGGGATAAATAAACAAGGAAGGGCAGTTAAGGTCTAACCAGAGCAAGTTTCTTATAAGCATTTCTAAGCTCTGTTGCTGTGCATTCCTTATCCAATCCCAAAACTTGATAGAAATCTTTGCTTTTGCTTTTATCTTCTCCATCTGCCATTCTTCCTCGCAAAAAAAAATTCTTTCTTGTCGACAAATTACACCAACCCAGAAGCTAAAACACAGAACCCATGTACACGAATCACCAAATATGAAAGAAAAATCAAAGATACTGCATGGAGCCTTAGCAGCAGTTTCCCTGACGGCAACTGTTGAAGAGAGAGAGAATAAGAAAAGAAAGCGTAGGTTGCTTGCTCTCCTCTGGCCTTTGCTTCCCAAAACGCTAAGGCTCAAGAACTCTCCAGAAACGGGTGCATTTATATAGTTTCTTAGAAAATAATGTTTATAAATTGTAAGAACGTGTTAAAAAAATATCTGAAAGATGAGGTCAAGTTTTTCGTGGACGGTACAGATTTAAAGGAGGAAGAAGAGGTGACTAGAGAGAATATTATATATTATTTGTCTATTATTGTGATTCCATATAAATTACTTTTAGAAAAAATTATTTTTTAGTCAACAAGATTTAATATAATTAACACTACTATCTCTCTATTTTGATAATTTAATACTTAAGTCATCACTTTTTTTTTTATCTAAATTCATAGTCTTTTCGTTCAAAATAGCCGTTTGGAACACGTGAATTGACAAAATTAACCATCGTCTTCTTTTTTTTTCTTCTTTCTACTCTTTCTGCAATTTCTTTTTTTTCTTCTGAAATTTCACATTGAAAGAAGGATATTTTTGAAAAAAATTATCATATCTCACTTTTAACTATTTGACTAAACGATTTAAATGGACGAAAGGACTCCGAATTTAGATGAAAGAGAAAGTGAGAAATTTAAGTATCGGGTCGCCAAAATAGAGAAATAAAAGTATTAATTATATTAAATTTCAAGAATTAAATAGTAATTTTTTCTACTTTTACAAAAGGAAAAATATGTAAAAATAATGACGAAATTAATAATTTTATAAAATAATTATATATTTATTATTAATTTAATATTGCAAATCAAATATTTATACCAAATCAAAAATACAAAACTTGTTTGAAACGTGTTGTGATTGATCTTTTTAGACAACGCAAAAAACAATATTGAATTATATTTAATATAGATAATTTAATAAATATATACATTAATTCTTAGAATGTTTTAAAAAATTATTTAAATTTGTAATTTAAAATAAATAAATAAATTATTTATTAGTATCTGTGACAGGCAAACACAGACTGGTTCAAGTGATGTGAACTTGAGCCACAGTTTATTACAATGAGCTCCAAATCACGTGGCTTTTGTACACTTTAGGACCATAATCTCCCAATTTCTCCTCTCTGTAAAAGATAATGGAACTTTAAATTCCCATTATTATTTTTATTATATTAAATTGAATTTGGATTTTGCATTCTGCTTGAGCAGCAAATGGCTTTGAAACAATCTGCAAATAGAGGAGAAAGTGGAAAGCCAAAGATAAAGATCAGCTTAGAACCGACAAGGCAGCCACACAATTTGGCTAGTTGTTGGAGTCATCTGGTCAGCAATTGCAGGCCAGTAGCTGGCTCAACTTCAACTTCAAGAGAGAGAGATGACGCAGATAGATATTTTAGAAACTATTTGTCCACGTCAGCCATCAATTTCCCAAACCCAAAAATGTGTGGGCCTTCTTTTCATTCTAGTGGCTGTGACATGACCATCAAAAACCAAATCCATCCAAGTAGGAATTTAACAACCCAGCAACAAAAGTAGCTGCTGCTCTCTCTCTCTCTCTCTCTCTCTCTCTCTCTCTCTCTCTCTCTCTCTCTCTCTCTCTCTCTCTCTCTCTCTCTCTCTCTCTCTCTCTCTCTCCCTTTTTTTCCATTCTTCTTTTAAAAAAATTATTATTTAACTGTATATTATAAAAAACTCATATCATTTTATTTTAAAAAATATATTAAAATATTTTTAACATCCTAAAATTCATAATTAATTTATCTATTAAAATTTTTTTAAATATTTTATTAATATAATTTTTATAAATATAAAAATTAACTAATAAATTTTTTTAAATTATATAAATTAAATAATAAAATATTTAATTAAAAGAAATAAAAAGCTAACGAGTAAATTTTTTAAATCGTTAATAATATTTTAGTGTATTCTTTAAATTTAGTATTTTACATAAGAATTAAATAATTATTTTTTATTTTTTATTTTTCATTTTTGACCTTTCCATGAATGAAGCTATGTACTGCTGCGTTTGATGGATTCAAGCTGTAAAGTCTCCTGCCTTAGGTACTCTTCTCTGCAAACGTCAAAAATATCTATTATGCAATAAATATGCTAATAATAGATTCCAGTTTTGCAACTAGCAGCAACTGGGGAACTTGCTGCAAGTGGCTCCAGCATCCAGACTCATTGTCTTTTTATTCAAAACCTGAATGTTCTTTTCTTTTAATTTCTCCCCACTTGGCTTTGAATGAACACAAGTTGCACTTCATTTGCATTGTTAATTCTAGAGCATGATCTCATTTTTTACCATTGCCTATGGTTATGCTAGTGGGCTTTGCAGCATCCAGCTATTTAGCAGTAGCTTTGACTCTTTTAACAACTGCCCACTTGCAAATAGTTAGATTGCGAAGAGAGATGGACATTAACTGTATTTCTTGTTGTAAAGAATAATGACAGTTGATAACGAAAGGGTTCTGATTGATTAAGTGCACAATATGAAAGGTCCTTTTCATGTCTCCCTACAAATATATCTCCCAAATTTTCCGTATCAAGAATTAAATCATGAACCCCACTTGATTAGATCTTTTCAACCATGGCCATCATTGGGAACTTTAAACCTTGGCCAAGCTGCAAAATGGCTGTAGGACTAAAGGCAGAACTAGAATTTAAACCAAAGGGGCAACAGAATGTAAGAAACTGGAAGTCCTTGGAAGTTTTGATCATCAAAGGCAAACAGCCAAACATAACCGTATCTGAAAGATGAGGGTGCCTGAACAACACTAGCATAAAATGCCATTTAGCTCCAAGATATTATAATAATGAATCAAAATTTCCTGATGTAAGGACAAGTACTTGACCCAATTAAAGTACTATAACCTTTGTTGTTGGAGACAGATTCAAGAACACATTCATGACGACTGCTCCTCAATCCTCCCGGGCCCCAACACAACATTTTGGGAGGCATTTCATGACAACAATGTCGATAGCCCAAAAAGAGCTTAACTGTAGCTTTGGGAGAGGCAGTACAAGGATAAAGTTTCACAGAGACTCACTGGGTTCTCAAGGCTTTGATCCAATCGATTTCAACATTGAAATCACCTGGTCCTGATCTGGTACCAGGGATGCCACCACCTGCATTAACAGATAGGGACATGCCCAGAATGCGCGATTGATTCATTTCCAACTTTGCATCTATCACATTTCCTCTCCACGTTGGCAAATATCGAGCAAGAGGAATCTGAAAGATTATTGGTATCAGTTACTAACAAAAATGTTACTCTCTTTTGAAGAAAAACCACATATAGATGCTCGAGAAACATGTTTTTTTATTATCAAAGCGACAGTAGCTCTCTATTCTCAATCCACAATACTACAAAGTAAAGCATAGGCAACTTAAGCAGAGCATCTTTAATTTATACACAAAATCCATTTTATGAACAAATTAATGAACTAAAAATCATTTGAAAACAAAATCCAGCCAACTAGCCTCTCACTTTTAATTCTGCCAATGGTAGAAATTTTAGCTCTAGCATATTTTTTTTCACATTAAATTTTGTACATTAACAGACACCCTTGTCCATTACATCAATGCATAAATAATCCTTCATTTTCATGCAGAGTTAAGGCATTTACTTCACAATATCTGTTAAGTCTCACATTGATTGGGTATTGGGCGAAAATGTTTCAATATACCTTGCGCAATCCTTCTCCCACGAGGTCCCTTTTGAGAAGGTTATTAGGTCCAATCTATTTTATTGACAGAATATCAACTTAGTTTTGATGTTGGGTTACCCACAAAAGTCCAATCTTGCCAACTGCATGCTCCAGGTGTACAGTCTTGGGCACGAGAGGTGTTTGTAAGTCCCACAATGCAGGGTATTGGTTAAATAATTCACATACGACTTGAGCAATCCTCCTCTCACAAAATGCCTTTTTGAATAGAGGCAGGTGGACCTATTCTATTTTATCAACAATATCAATGCCACATCATGCGACTGATGGCAATGATTTACCCTTACACATCACTGTTTATTTGGAAACAAATTGCCAAAGCCAGCCAAATATAGATTAGTGCATGAGAAGAGTTTGTAAGCACTAATTTCATTGCATCATGCCTTGTGCAGCTAATAACAATGAATTTTCACATTTAACGAGTGGAAGCTTCATAAGTGCAGCTAATGCAGGGTTCCATGTGATGGGACCAATATTTAACATCATGTCTTCACATAAGATCCTGAATTGAAATAATCTTACCTTTGCAATATACCAGTTGTCTTTGGGTACAGAAACAAAAGCTTGCCAGGAATTGTCTTCCATTTGTCCTGGTGAATTTACCCAATTCTCCGTATAAATCTGCATCATCAGAATTTGATGAAGTTTTGTATTACCCGCAGCAACCGTTAAAGACATTTAAAAATAAGGGCCATAACAATGGCAATATGAGCTCCACTTTATACCCTCTTTTTCATTACATGAAGGAAGAAAAGAAGAACTCACAGTGGATATGTAGCATCTTCCGTCACCTTTAAGCTTTAGAGCTATTGTATCATATGCATCTAGATCAATAAAGCCATCAAACTGCAGAAGACACAGATTGATAAGCTTTATACTGCTTTATAACAATAACCACTAATGAGATAGGAGAGTAGTGAAAGATGGGGGTCTCATAGAAGCCAATGCCAAGACAAATTTGTTCTACATCTAATTTGATCCCCAATACCAAAAAGTGATATCCAATGAACTACTAAATGCTACTTCCACATTCAGACTCTTGTTTTGTATGCCCTATTAGTTTGTAAAAATACTGTTCACCTTCTTGGATCGCATTCCGCAGAAACCGCTTCTACTTATATTCCACTTTGAGTCCTGAGAAACCTCCAATGATAGATTCCCTGAGAAAACCCCTGAAATAAATAAAAAGTGATCAAGATTTTGAATTGAGATACCGAAAATTTAATAATAACAGATACGAATAAAGAGTAGATTTAATAAATAAACAAAAATATAAAGGATTCATGAAGTTCTCATTTGGAAGAGTTGAAATTAACTATTATATTGATATTTTGGGAGAAAGCATCAGTTTTTAGTAAGTGATGCAAGCATACAAGACATAAACAAAACAAAGCCAAAAAGGAGTTGAACGATAACAGAAAAGGAAGAGGGATGCATTTTAAGAAAAAATATAATATGTAGAGAATGAGATCATTTTACAAAAGAATATAAATATGATATGCATAACTTTGTAAATATTATGAATGCTACTACTACTTGAATTTAATTTTTAGTCAACAATTTTAGTTCAAAGGTCAACTTTCACACGTACCATCAACAGTATTGAGAAGACAACTTCCTTTTCCATTTCAACTTTTTCATTTTTTGTTGCATGAAGAAATTTACTTGTAAGCATTCATATGAATTCAAAAGCTGACATCAAATAAGGGGAAAAAAGAGTCTCACTCTATAACAATTATAGAAGTATATTGTTAGAAAGTGAATAGATCAATACCCTTTAGTCCATTTCCAGCATCTGTGATCTCCAAGGAAGCTGAGGATAAACCTAAATGAATAAAGAAATTACTAAACATTGAACAGTATATTAGTCTCTGGGAAAATTTTATTGCATGTAAGATACTTATTTTCTTTTCTTGGATAAAATAAGCTTAACAATTTACTCCTTGAATTTGTCATTCCCTTGGGAATTTACTGCTTAAATAGCATCGTACTGACCATAGTAACTGAAAACAAATATACTTAAATAAGGGGCTAGAGAAAATCAAATGGAAAATTTTCTTGCTTTTTCTAATTTATTTCTTAAATGATGAATAGTCAAGCAAAAGAGACACTTAAATTGAAAATATACAAACCTCCATACTCAGAATCTGAATATAAATGCCAGTTTTTTAGCTCTTCCTTCGAATTGAAATTGAATATGAGCTTCTCGCTTGGAGGCATCAAATCTTCAAGATTCCATGTGAGGGCTACAGTGGCATTATTAAAGGGAAAAAGTGTCAGAGTGGCATGTTTAGAATTAAACACATAAAATGCATCTGAAGAAAAGGAAATAAATAAAGAAGAAAAGAAATATAGAACAACAACAAAAGAACCATGCATGATAAGAATCTAATACATTGGACTGAAAATAATTTGATATAGAAAAAGAAGAAATCTCTCATGAGAAAAGGAGGTACTGTATAAGCTGGTGTGTTGGGTTTAATAACCTAACTTCATGTATAAATGATGCATTTCTTTTAATAAATTGAAAGGGGAAAACATGGATTAAAAACATGAATCCTATCGATTAATTTTCCCAAATCAATATATATACATATATCATGAGTTGAAGCAGCACTCCAGCTTCTTCCATCAACAACAATCTGCAAGCTTTGTTCCACATTAAAATGTATCTCATCATCAAGTAACTGTCAATACTATTTGGTGCATTGGACTAATGCAACCCCACTTTCCTCTACTTCTCTGCACCAAAAGGATCTCAACCCCGTGGAAATAATGATAATTATGGAATAAAACCACAATGGAGTTCAAAACAGTGATAACCATGATGGGTTTGTTCAACTAGTTCCAACTGCAAGTTGACTACCAGAGGAACATGAATCACTAATTGTTGACAACGGATGTAAATGGAAAGAGCACATTGGCCATCCCCAACTACATATCCTTCCCAAACTCGTGACACTCCAAAATTCTTCAAACACAACATTACACCCTTGTAAATTCCTTTCTCATACTTCTTCCATTGAATTCTTTTCCTTGCTAACACATCTAACATCAGAGTTATCCCTTCCAAAAAATAAGAATTCTCATAAAAAGTCTTAACCTAGTAACTTGAGTTCTCTAGATTCAATGCTGTTCTAGGAGCATCTCTCATGAAATTGAAACAGCACTAGGACAAACCCATCAAGGACTCAAAGTCAAGTTTTTAAATTGCAATTCCAACATTCTTACACACGCTAGATTAACTAAAAGCTTCAATACTTTTCTATAAGATACGGCGACATATTCACAGAAGTATCATTAAATACCTTTCTTTGTTGCATTCAAAGAAGCTTGCCAAAGTGCTCGAAACCTAGACATTTATTATTCCACCTCAAACTTCCTGCACAAAAGGTCAAGCGATGTTTCAGACCACTTATATTATAGGTAAACATTAGAAGAGGAAAAAATAAATGGTAAGAGGGAGGACCTTTCACATATCATTATGTGGAAAAAGAGACAACATGGAAAACGGGCACCCAGCATCTCAACTTAAAAGCAAAACATTGAGACAAATTCTGACAATTCGATCTTACTACAATTAGTTCAATAGGTGATGCAGACCAAACTCAAATATACAAATTTGACAAAGAAAGTTTGTGCCTTTTAAAATGCTAATTAAAGATCAGGGTAGCATTCAATTTACCGATATGAAAAGAAAAACAGTTCCATCATATTTTTACAATTAGTAACTGAGAAAACTTTCATTTTTGAATAATTAAAACCAAAACCATCAAGTCTTCAGTTGATTAAAGCACACTAAGAACCCAAAAAAAAAAAGAGATTACTTCACTGCTAATTAGCCGTAGGCCACGTATCAGCGTCAGTCACCGATCACCGTTCGGAACAACGGGAGGCTCAAGGAGACGCATCGGCTTCAAGCATTGCTTGCAGAGTCGCAGTACTGTATATGTGTTAATTAACTTAGATACTTATACGACATCGTTTAATACCGCGTAAGTGAACCTATCATTAATAGAAAGCCCAAACTCTCATATTTGCAGTAAGAATAAAAGCCCATCCAATTGATGAGCCTAGCCTACCCTCGGGAACCATCTTTACCCTAATTTTAAGTCATTTAAATTTAAATCTATTTCATTTTTTTCCTGAAAACTAAATTATTTCATTTTGTATTGTAATATCAGCATTATATTTTTTAAGATTTGAATTTGGATCATATCATTTTGAACTGCATAAAATTTTTATAATTAAATTTGAATTAATTATAAATTGCCTATAATTTTCTCATAAATTAATATATCCTAATTTATTGAATATTTTCAATTTGTACGAATTTATATTTTTTAACTTTTAAAATGTGAAATGGAATGATACGAATAATTTTTTTTTTTAAATGGAGATTGAAGACCGGAGAAATAGATTTTTAAAATTTTTAAATTTATTTATATGTATTTATTATTAAATTAAATTTGTGAGTGTCTGAATAATTTTAAATTTAAATATTTTATATAAAAATTTTAAAAATTTGAAACTCAGCGCATTGTTTCTTGATGAAAGAATCACGTAATCTTCTTTCAACTATCCTCTTGAGGAATGGTACAAATTCGTACGCCAACATGGGAGCATCGAGGATCTCATGCTCTTAAGTGGAAACAAAAGCAAAAATCCAACCCGTCTCTTATTAAACATAAAACCTTAAACGCAGACATCAACAATTTTATAAAAAACCCTTTTGAAATTTCTACACACGCATGTTGGGGATTGGTAGTTTTACTTTACAGCGTGCACTCAATCTCATGATAAATAGTACTACATACCACTGTGGAAAAACATGATAAGTACGAAGATTATAAGCTTATCGAATGAATTTTTACATTTATATTATAAATTTAAAATTTTGAATAATAATTTTTTTTATTTATTTACTTTAATTTTAGCTTTTTAAGAAATAATTCACATAGTATATCATGTGAATTAAAAAATATATAATCAAAATTGATTGAGCCTAATGATTAATATTGAGGTAAATGTAAAATTTAGTAGTAAATGTAAAATTTAGTATAATGTTGAAGCTGATAAATTTTTAGATTTTTTTTTATAAATATTTTTTTTAGTAGAATGATCCGCCACAAATAAAATTTAGTATTAATTGAATTTAGTATTAATTGAGTAGAATTATTGCAGTTAAAAATTATAGTAAAAATTATTTTTTAATCTCTGAGATTTAACGTAATTAATATTTTTGTCCCTCTATTTTGATGATCCAATACTTAAGTTTCTCACTTTCTCTTCTGTCCAAATTCGTAGTCTTTCCGTCCAAAATAACCAAATAAAAGTTCCGCTATTTGAAAATCACGAAACCCAAACCTAACGCCTCTTCACTCTCTTCTTCTTTTTCTTCTTCTTCTCCACCACAACTCCTATCATTTCTGCAACTCTCAAGTAATGTTTCAGGGAGAAGAAAGATGGAAAAGAGAAAAAAAAAAAAAAGAAAAATCAACAATGTCAAAAGGAAATAGAAAAAATATGAGGGAGAACAAAAATAAAAAAGAGAAAAAAAAAAGAAAAATGAACAATGTCAAAAAAAAAAAAGAAAATATAAGGGAGAAAAAAGATGAAAAAGAGAAAAAAAAAATCAACAACCTCAAAAGGAAATAGAGAAAATATGAGGGAGAAAAAAGATGAAAAAGAGAAAGAGAAAAAAAAAAGAAGAGAATTAACAATAAATAAAAGGAAATGGAGAAGATATGAAAGAGAAGAAAAATAGGAATTTCACGTTGAGAGGAGGGTATTTTTTGAAAAAATTAATTTAAGTGTTGAGTCGCCAAAATAAAGGGATAAAAGTGTTAATTACGTTAAAATTCAAGAATTAAAGAGTAATTTTTTCAAAATTATATTTGTATATTGGGAATAAAACCAATCAATCTTTTTGTTACGGCAAGTAGTCCATATCCAAGACAATTTAGCAACTCATAGTTGAAATTTCAATTAATAAATCACCATCACCTCATGGGAAAAAAAATCAATTATCAACATTTAATTAATTAATTAATTAATGAATATATGTACGGCTTAATTGATAATACATATCACCATAAAAATGAGAACCAGAAGAGAGCCAGATATCTTAGATAATGGGAGTGAGAGCCAGTAAGCCAGGGAAACTGATCGGAGCTAGAGTTGTTAAGAGACGAGGTGGCCCTCCATTGGCTCCTAGAGGTTATGTGCCCATTTGCGTAGGAGTTAATGATGATACCAGGAGATTTATAGTTCACAGAACGGCACTCGGTGACGCAGAGTTCACGGAGCTTCTCTGTAAATCAGCTGAAGAATATGGTTTCTCTAATCAAGGAGTTTTGAGGATTCTACATGAGGCAAAGGATTTTGAGGAGTGGATGATCAGAAAATCCAAGCTGAGGGTTGCTCGCGTTAATCCAGTGTAATTAATCTTTGAATTATAAGCTTCCCTTTGCTTGATTGATGTAGATAAATATTGTATATTGTTATCCTAGTTATATTGGGAAATATAGTTGTGCATATAGGATCTGTTTGATATTACAATTAGAGCTAATATTAAGAAAAATATTTTTTTTAAAATATTATTTAAAAAATAATTTAAGATTATTTTTAACATAATTTAATTAAAAAACACTAAAATAATAAAACATTTTTTTAAATAATTTTTTTAATAAAATCTAAGATGGTGTTTTTTTTTTTCTAAAAAAATTTGTTTATCTCTAAACTGAATATCAAACATGTTCATTGGCTTGTATGGGCATGAGATGGCGATTTCAATTTTCATTTGTTTTGTAAAAATATAATTTATAGAATATAAATCCAATTAAACTTATATATTTTTATTCAATAGTCAAATAAGTTTTATTCAAAATTTTGGATGAATTAAGTTCCTGTTAGTTTAGAATTCAATAAATTCTCATCTAATATAATATTATTTTTTAATAATAAAAATATTTTTATATATTAAAACTTTATTTTTATAATTTTACAAATTATTTATTATATTTATATATTCTTTAAAATTTTTATAATAACTAAAGTATTGAATTTTTGATGTTTTAAATTATAAAAAAAATAATATTATATTAAGTTATGATCTATTTGATCCTTAATAAAATTATTAGAACTTAATTGGTTCAAAATTTTAAATTGAGTTTATTTGAATCTTAATAAAAGTGCAGACTTAATTAAATTTATTTTCTGAATTATATTTTTTTAAAATTTTATTTTAGAAAAAAAAATTATTTAGTGTTAATAACATTCATGTATAGAAAATCCAATAATGTTAATAATATTATCAAAATTTAAAAAATCACGTTCTATTTTGAAAAAAGTAATTTTTTTAAAAAAGATATTTGATTTTTTTTCCTTTAACCAAATGGCATAAATACCAAAATTTGCGATTTTCTTTTTCTTTTTTTTTTTTTAATATTTTCTAAACGAACATGGGCTTAAACTATAAAACAGAAGAAAGAATTTGCGTTGTGCTCAAATTCGTTGTTAGATCTCATATGTTTTGTTCTTAACGTGTCCGAATTCTAATTTCCCATGAATGTAATTAATGCAAGAAAAGGAGTATGGGAGACAGAGAAGGATCCATTAGGGAATTTGGGCAGAAACAAACAAGAAACTATGACAACTTACCCAATATTAGCAGCTGGCAGACCATTAGCTGTCAACTTGAAGAATAGCAAGAAGTTCATGAACATAAGATCTTGTGTACAAAAATCCAATCCAGCACTCACCATCATTAGAGCAAATTGCCCAATTCTCGAGTTTTCACAAATTTGTCTTTTTTCTTGTTGCCAACCAGGAGGCAAAAAGTGACCCTGTGGGCAAAGGCCCATAGTTACTCTACAGACTTAGAGCAGCATCAGCACATTAATTATTGGCTGCCAAGTTCATGGTGCTTTGAGCCCTTGACTTCTAATACCCAAATCATCTACTGAGACAAAACATAGCCCCATCTCTATTCAAGTTGTATTCATGTACCTTACAATATATAGTCATTTTTATCATAACAACCTTTGCACTAGGATTTATGCATATCTTGGATCCATCTTCTTTATTTTTGTTGCTTTAGATTAATCCAAAGTCATCATGTCAAAGCATGGAAGAACTCTAATTGGGTATGCAAAATCAAGCCAATAGAATGCAAAAGCCTGGCAACGGGAAGCTGGAGATAAGCAGTGAGCAACGGGAAGCTGGAGATAAACTGGAGACAAAACATAGCACCAGAATGCTATTGTACATTGTGATTTTAATTAAGGGGTTTTGGTTAGTCTTTGTCTGCAAGCCAAATCTACTTTGTAAAATATGCATTACCAACCACATACAATAGCATCATCAACTAAAGCATAAAATAATGTTTGTCAAAGCTTTAATGCTACAGAAGCATCTCTAACTACCCAATCATTTACACTTAAATTATGCATTTCCCCTACCTCCTTTTGCAAATCACTAATTTACATAATAAAATATACAACAATTCTTAATTATCTGAATATTATATTTGATTTTCAATAGTTGTTTTATGAAGTCTGCCAATTAATATGATATAGCATATTAATAATTTTATTTTTTGTGTGACTCATAAACTCATATTAATTGTTAATAAACCTAATATTATAAGATGTATATTATGATTATCCAATTAATATGAGAATTGATAGTCTGATAAAGTTTAACGAAGATTATATGTCATATAAATATTAAAATTTATCGTTAAATTACTTATAAGCTCCATATTTAAAAGAAAAAATTTGAGTGTTTTTTTTATAATAAAAATTAAATTAAATTATAATTTATAATTGCTTTTTTATTAATTAATTAAATTGCTTAAATAAGCGATTATAATTTATCATGGGTAGACATTGATTTTTTTTAGGGGAAGGAATATTATAAATAGAAATTAAAATTAAAAAAATTTGGTTGAACTTAGATTTATTATGAATTCAATGCACATATAAATAGATAATATATATATATATATATATATATATTATTAGATTCACCTAAAAATTTTCCTTAAAATTATTATCAATTCAAATTTTCTATTTTTCCTTTTTATTTTTAGAGTAAGACCAAAATGAGTAGGACGAACAGAAAACTCCATATGTCATGTAGGGATGAAAAGGAAAAAGAAAAGCCATAGAATGGCCTCATGATCTCAACATCAGAAAAAAAAACTCAAATCCATGTGGTGTTGTTTTTTCTTTTTAAAATAAGAGTTAAATTTTAACATTTTTAAATATATTCATTAATATATAATCGAAATTCATTTTTTTTATATTTTAATCATAATAACTCTAGAATATCAAATTAAAATTTCAACAACTTTTGATATAATACTTTAGAAAAATACTTCATCTTTTTACTCAAGACTGACATTAAATGAAATGTTACATGTTAATAGTTATACCAGCACTCTTTTTCCTTTCATAAATCATTATAACATTAAAATTATTAGTTAGATTTTTCACTCGATAGAAATAAAATTTAGTATTTCTTTTAATTTTAAATTAATTTTATTTTAATTCCAATTTATTCAATGAAACTCAAATAAATTAAGAAAAATATTTTCATTTAGCAGTTGATAATCACAATCCTAAAAACAAAATTTGAAAAGAAAATAAGGGGAAAAAAAAAAAAAACAATCCTAAACAGCAAACCCATATCCAACCTAATATTATGGAACCTCGATCGCCATACAATTAGTCCACACTTATTTATTTTCCCTAATTTTTTTCTGGCCGCTAATCTTGATCTAACCTTTTATCTTCATCACCGTTATTAGCAAGTGTAGTAGAATTCAGCAAGCTCCTCCATGGACTCCAACTGAGAGCCACCATTCTCAAGCATCCATAACAAGTGCTCAAACAACACAACTTCACAAGCAATCACTACTTCTCCATCGTCGAACCCGCCTGACCTCTCTATCAGTTCTTGAAAGAGAGGGTGACAAATAGTATCTGAGCTCAAAAGATATCGCCGGCGAGACTTCCCCACATAAACTGCTTGAAGTTCATTTGCAATCTTGTCTTCTGACTGATCATTGCTAGCAGCAATAGAGCTGTTTGTGCGAGCTAGTTTTGTGAAAGATGGCCATCTCTTTATAGCTGACTTGAGCTTCGTTAGTTTTCCAATCTTTGCCATGTGGTATACGAGGGAGTTTTGAGAGTAAAGTAAAAAAAGAGTGTTTGGAGAGAAAGAAAAAGTTTGGTTGGGGAAAGAAAGGGGAAGGAAAGTTCCTATATAAGAGCATGGAGGTGGAGGAAGGAGAGAGATGAGAGGATTGAGAGAGACAAGGAGAGGCATGTACGTGCATGGCCCACTGTTTGATACATACCAGCTAAGAGAGAGACTTAAAATGCAAAACCAGTTGCTACTTTGTTTGGCCTTTGGCTTTAGGTGGGGTGCTATTTTGGACCTTTCTTCTTTTTTTTATCGAAATTTATAATTTATTTCCTATACTATGGAAATTAATTAATTGATTTTATTATATTAATTTTAATAATTAAATATTATAAAAAAATTTAAAATGCTATTAATATGGAGAAATTGATAATAGACGTTATATAAAATTGATAAATTAATTAATAATTTTTTTTTAAATTATAGAAATTAAATAATAAAATATATAATAAATAAAATTATATAAATGGATTAATTAATATATTTTTTAAAAATATTTAAAAAATTTAATATATTTTTTAAAATTAAAAAAAATTAACTAATAAATTTTTTAATAATATAATGATTAAGTAGTAATATATATATATATATATATATATATATATATTTTATCTTTTATTTCTTTAGTTTCAGACTCGGACCGAAAACGACCTCACTACACATTGAAAGCTCGAATCTGAAAATGTCTTAAATTAAAAAATTTAGTGCATGCAGTGAATAATTTTCAACATGGCTGATGCAGACACGTGAATAAATCTCATCTAGTGGCTCAAAATCATCTATAAGATTGTCATTTTCTCACAATATGTATGCTAGAGCCTAGACATAGGCCTATTTTACATCAAATAAAATGAAGTTTATTTTATATTTTTTTAAAATTATTATGCTTCGAAAGTCTTCTTAAAATTAAAAATAATTAAAAGTTGAAAAAGGATAGGGTAATTAATTAGTTGAGGATGTGCTGGGTTCTTGTTGTTGCATGATTAGCAGCAACAGGGATTGTTGGAGGGTAAGCAGCCAGTGGCTCCCATCTGGAACACCAACTAGGGGTGCGGTTTCTAAACAGATACAGCAGCAACCCAACAAACAAAGCCTGAGCATCATCTTCTTGCATTTAATAACATAAGCAGAGCTAATGATGAAGCTGAAAATAAGGAGTATGAGTTTATACTTTATGAAAGTGGTTTTTTTTTTTTTTTTTTTTAAATTCAAACTTTAATTATGTGGATGGTGTTGTGTCTTTAACTGTCAGAAAAAATAAGGAAAAAAAATAACAAAAAAAAAAAAAAAAGGTTGGAGAGGTCAAATAATATTGTTTGTGGCTCGAACCTGTTGGCTCCAAGGCTACGGACAAAAGCAGTCCAGTAGTTGCAATTGCTAGTGGTCCAGTACAACTGGTGTCATGTTTGGCTAGGAATCTATTGCAACTAGTTTTTTTTTTAATTATATTATTTTCATCTATTTTTTAGTATAGTCGATTATGACCAGATAGTACTTAATACATCCTAACCTTAAAAATAACTTCAATATTAATAAATTAAATCTCATTTTTAATAAGATTAAAATATTAGTCTAGAATTAGCTTGAAAGCATGAAATTATGATTTAAAAATTACTATTAATTAGAGTGAACTACATCAATATAATAAATTTTTAGTTTAAAAAACACAGTTAATCATAATAAGATTCATGAATGAAATTTTTGTTAATTTATTCTATTTTATAATTATAGTTACAAGGAAATTTTATTTTGATTAATCTATTAGACATAGAACAGTTAGATTATAAGATTTTCTGTAGTTTAGGGAATTAAACAACAAATTTGGTGCAGATTATTGCCATGTGCTTTAGAAACCAGAGGAAACATATAAGATCAGAGCAGAGATTTTGGAGATATGTGTCATGTGCAGTCCAAGATTTTATCAGCTAATTAATCATTTTTCAGTTTTCATGCTTAACCATTAATTAAATTACATATATAACACAAGTTTTATAAAATTAAGTGCATTTATGCTGCTTGTGTGCTTCAAAGCAGACACAATATCAAGCACAAGCTTGCATGATTTTTTTTTTTTTCAAATTTTTTTTAGAGCTTGGGTTTAGTTACATGCATATAATGCACACTAGTCATGGTTATATAATTAATTTTAATTGAAAATTGAAATGGGTACGGACTAGTAGGAGCCCATGAAGGGAGGAGGTCCAGTCCAGAGAATAAGCTTGATTTTGCTTTGTGGGCTGCAAACAGAGCCCAGTTTTAGAAGCCGTAAGGAGGATGGCATTCGTGGCCCTCTCTTATGCTGCCACGTCAATTTCTATCGAAGGCTCGGAAGATTCCACAATGTCCCTAACAAGTACACGTGCACACATTGGATCACTCCATAATGCTTGCGATTCTTCCCGACTCTTCCTATATCTCCTCTCGAACTTTCCTTCGTCTCCCATTATATTTGGTACCGCGTTCTCTAGCTAACTAAACAACTAACACCAGCTCTAGTTTCTGTGTTGTCTTCTTGCGCCCGCATTTTCTTTCTATTTCTCTCTTTTTCTCATCAATTTTCCCAAGGAACTGGCTTCTTTTTATAGGTATGATTTGCATTCAACTTTCTTCTTGTGGAAGTTAATTTGAATTTACAAAATTTCCTTTCAGTTTTCCTGCGAAGCAAGCACAGTAGTTTAATTATGAGAATGAACAAATTTTCTCTCGAAACAAACAGAAAATGGGCCTTTCTAGTTGCAAGCGAACGAAATTCTTGCTAGTTCTTTAGCTTTTTTGTCTTTTGTTTTTTTTTTTTTAAGTTTTTACTTTTGCCAGAGCTTTTGTAAGATTTCAATATTATTCATCTAGTAAATGACTCAGGTATTAAATGCATCTGTTTACGATCATTTGGTTGTGACAGAGTCGTTGAGCTAGTTGATAATTTAAGAATATGAGCCGAGTAGCAGACACGAATGTGTTTGATGCAGTGAGCCATTTGTTCAACATCCCTGAGAGCATCGAGAAATTCATTATTAATTCGCGCTCAAATGACACGAATGAGAACAAGAGTATAGGTAACATTCCTGCGGACATATTGGACACGCCTAAAGAGTACATCTTCTACATGGATGTGCCTGGCTTGTCCAAGTCTGATATTCAGGTACAATCACAATTCCCCCGTACTCCGTTGTTGGAATTGGGATTGTTGATTCATCTGAAAATGTGAATGTGATCCTTTGTTACTAATTTTTGGTTCATTTGGATGCTATAGGTGACTGTTGAAGATGAGAACACACTTGTGATTAGGAGTGGAGGGAAGAGGAAACGCGAAGATGGTGAGGAAGAAGGCTGCAAGTACATAAGACTTGAGAGGAGGACACCTCAGAGGCTGATAAGGAAGTTCCGGTTACCTGAAAATGCCAATGTATCTGCCATTACTGCCAAATGCGAAAATGGGGTTCTAACAGTTGTTGTTGAGAAGCATCCTCCACCACCCAAGGCCAAAAAAGTTGAGGTAACTGTGTCTTAAATGGAGAGACAGAGGGCTCTGTTTGTGCATTTTGTTCGGTAGATGGGTTTAGGATCTTAGGGCCTGTAGCTCTTTGTTGTTAAGTGGAGTTTAATATGCTTGAAATTGAAGGACCGATGTTAATGTCAAAATTTGTTTGCAATATGTGGATGTTGGTATTTGAAATGTACTTCTGTTCTGTGCATGCGCGTTTTAATTTTGCTACCTGTTCTGTATTTAGGGAACGGTCATTGTTCAAGAATTCCGGCTTTTCTTTTGGGCTTATATAGGACTGAAAAAGCAAGAAATTAACTTTCCTGGATTAATTTGTGAGAATTTAAGGTTTTATTGTAAAATTTTATATTTCATAAGTTTTGTTTCCACATTGGAAAGGTAAATTTTTTTTTTCATAAATGGTCTTTTTATTATTAGAATAGTAAAGAAAAAAAATAGGAGTAAAATTTCCGCACATGAATTTGGATTAAAAAATTAATTTTAGTTTAAATTTATCAATTTATTATTTTGCATATGCGGATAAATAAAATTATAGAATTTTTATTTTTTATTTATTTAATTTTTTGAATTTTATCGATAAATAACTATTTTTATTAAATTCAAATCGTTTATAGCTGTTGTGAGATTTTTATTTAAACGTTTCTCCTGATTTTTTTAAATAGATTTAACGTCTTTGAGTAGATTTTTCTAATAGTTTTAATGTTTTTTCTAATTTTTTCTAAATAATTTTCATATTTCTTTTTCTATGGCTATAAATAGATTTTACTTTTACAGTTCATAGATAATTATTTTTTTATGCGCTCTCTACTTTCTTACCTTGCTTTACCTGTTGGATTATATTAAAGAGAGTGCAACACATGACTCAAACTACGTTTTCCTATTTTCATATCTAACAATCTTAAGAATTATTTAAAACTTTAAACAAATGGAACCAAATGTTGTTATTTTCTTTGTTTTTGCACTGTCTGCTTCTAATAACATTATCACTGTTTCTGCTTTTATACGTTTTCCTATTTTCATATCTAACAATCTTAAGAATTATTTAAAACTTTAAACAAATGGAACTAAATGTTGTTATTTTCTTTGTTTCTGCACTGTCTGCTTCCAATAACATTATCACTGTTTCTGCTTTTACTGTGCTTTTTACCGCCACGTTTTCTACTGCTGCAAATAGTGGGTCTCTTCTACCTACGGTTTCATATGTCAAACGAAAATTGAAGTTTTTTCGGATTAGAATTTCAAGAGATGGCAAGAGATAATTTTTTCAATGCTTGACATGCATAGCGTAGCTTCAACACTCACAGAATCAAGATCTGCACCTTTTATTGATATGAAATTGTGTAAAATCTGGATATATTCTAATAAGGTGTGTAGGCATATAATAGTTAGTATTCTTTCTAACGATCTCTTTGATGTATACTATTCCTACAAGGAAGTAAAAGAAATATAGGATTTGATAAACTTAAAATATACTGCTGAGGATACTGAAAAACAAAAATTTGCAATTGGTAATTTTTATAAATGGAAAATAATTAAAGAAAAGATATCAAAATGCAAATTAATGAGTACCATAAACTTCTAGAAGATTTTAGAGCTGAAAACATTATTCTAGAAGATGAATTTGTAGTTAGACTGCTGATAGAAAAATTATCAAATTCTTAGAGTGACTACAAGTAACAATTGAAACACAAATATAAGCTTTTGATACCATCAGATTTCATCTCTCATATCATCATTGAAGATACAGACAAGAGGAAACTCAAAACTACAAAAGATAAAGAGCTAACTACAAGTGTAATATCCAGCTAGACTCCAGTATCGGAATTTCTACCGTCCGGTAGAATCTCGGATGTCGGAAACCTCTAGAAGAGTAAAAAACATGTTTTTATAAAATGTTTTCATGTATTTTATGGTTTTAAGTAAGAAAAAAAATTGAGTTTTGAATGAAAAAGACCATAGAGGGAAATCCAGGTTCGGCCGCCGAACATGCATGAGTTTTGGAGTCACCTTCGGCTTCCGAAGGTGGCCTGGCCAGCCACCTATAAAAGGCCCCATGGCCGAAAATGGGCGAGTTTTCTCTCCTATTCTCGGCCAACGGTGAGTCCATGTCCTCCCATGGTTGGTTTTAATGATTTTCCTCAAATCTTTCAAGTTTTAACAAGTTTTAACTTGGTTTTGAAAATTTTTGAAGCTAAAATCAAGTTTTGGAGCTTGGAGACCCAAGGAGCTAGATTTCTCCCATCTCCAAGTTAGGATCGTCTCTCCTCTCGATCTTCAAGAAGTAAGCTTATATCCTACCTTTCTTGTATGTTTTAAACAAGTTTTGAGGGGTTATGGGGTAGAAATGCATGTTTAGGGTAATGTTGAGTTTATGGATAATGTGTGTTGTATGAGTTGCTATATGTGTTTGTGTTGGGGTTTAGGTTAGTTTGAGATCCCTATATGCTTATTTGCTTGTGTATGCATGTTGTAGAATAGCTAAATGCATGTTTGAATGGTTTGGGAGGAAAAATGTGCATGAGGAGGCTGAGTTCTGCCACTTTGGGAGAACTCAGGTTCGGCAGCCGAAGGACTTTCGGCCGCCGAACCTGCCTGTGGAGGCAAGCCTTCGGCTGCCGAACCCTGCCCCCGAAAGTTGGACTTTCGGCTCTGGAGGGGAGTTTCGGCCGCCGAAGGTGCCGCCGAACATGCACGAGTTTTGGCTCTGGAACCACTTTCGGCCATCGAAGGTGCCGCCGAAAGTGGCTGAGTTTCGGCTCTGGAGGGACTTTCGGCCGCCGAACCTGCCGCCGAAAGTTCCCTGTTCAGCCTTCCTTTGTATGTTTTCTATGATGGTTTTAAGGTGTTTGAGGGGGTTTTTGGGGAATAGTTTAGAGTCATGTTCATGTATGTTTGGTCCCTCATTTGAGTCCACCTGTGTAGGTTCGGACCCGAGGAACCGAGGACCCCAGCAGTGAGATAGCTGCTTCAGTGTCTTTTCAGAGCTAGCCTGAGGTGAGTAGAATGGATCTTTACGTTTCAAAGCAAATAAATTTCGAGCATGTTCATGCATCACAAATGCCATGTGATATATTAGGTTGTTTGCACTAGAATTCACGAATATGTTGTATTGCATAATATAATGTTGATGTGGATGGGTGTTGAATGATCCATTAGCCCTCGTATGATGACATGATATGATATGATATGGTATGGTATGTAGGACCAGTGAGGCCCATGCTATGCCCCTGGTACGATGTAAGAGAAAGACCAGTGAGGCCCATTCTACGCCTCTGACACATTGGAATGTTATGTTATGTAAGAGAAAGACCATTGAGGCCCATGCTACGCCCCTGGCACTATTAGAATGTGTAGAGGGCTATTGGTGACAAGTCCATCCTTGATGTGATTTGTTTGTGATGTGATGCATTTCATGAAAGCATGAATTTTAATATAATGTTTTTACTATTCTGCTCACTGGGCTCTAGTAGCTCACCCCATTCCCTTAACCCCCAGGTTTGCAGGTACGGGATAGATCAGGAAGTCAACAAGAGTAAAGGAGTCATGTTTTATGTAATAGTTAGATGTGGACATGTATTGTAAAAGGTTATAATGTGATGTAATGTAAAGAATTGTATTGAAGATAGAATTGTGCTTGGCCCTAGTGTATGTTAATCCCTTTTTGGTACATGATCTTTTAATGAAATGTTTTATTGATGTTTATGTAAGCCAAGCTTAATGTATGATATGTTGCCCCATTGGAATATTTGATGAGGGCTCCAGTGTGGGGTTTTATGTTTATGAGTTTGTGCATGCACATGTTAAACTTGGTAAATGAAAGAGAAAGTTTAAAGTTTTATGTATATGTTTGATCATGTATGGGATTTAACAGGTATACAGGATGTATGTTAGGCTTGCTATGGGTCCCGGCGGCCTTATGCCGATCTGGATTCTAGCGCCGGTCGGTCCGGTTTCCGGGTCGTTACAACAAGAATAAATATTGTACAAGGAAAAGTGCATAAGTCAAATAATATATACGAAAATAAAAAACTGATTACAAGGCTAAGTTTAATAATCCCACCTTTAAAAAGAAATGACATTGTTTTGTATGTGGTAAGTCGGACCATCATGCATCTCAGTATAGATTATCTTGATACCTTTCCCCTGTAGCATGAATTTCTTCTATTAGAGTATTAATTGTTTTAGTTTCTATACATAAACTTGTTATTCATCAAATGGATGTTAAAATAAATTTTTTAAATGGAGACTTGGAAGAAGAAATTTATATTGTATATCCTGATGGTTGTATTATTTCTGGTCAAGAAAATAAAATTTATAAACTTTTCAAATCCTTATGTGGTTTAAAATAAGCACCCAAATAGTGGCATGAGAAATTTGATCAAGTTTTATTGAATGATGGTTTTTCCTCTGTTGAAGTTGATAAGTGCACATATACAAAATGTATAAATGGTGAATCTGTGATTATTTATTTATATGTGGATGATATACTTATTTTTTATACGAGTTATGATATAGTTTGTAAAATAAAAATTTTTCTTACCTCTAAATTTGATATGAAAGATATGGGAGAGGCAAATGCGATTTTAAGAGTTAGAATCATAAAGAATAATGCCAGTATAATGCTATCATAAGAGCATTATATTGAGAAACTTCTAAGAAAGTTTAGACATTTCGATGTTAAATCAGTGAGTACCCCTTATGATCCTAACTCTCAATTAAAGAAAAATAGAGGTGACTCTATTGCTCAATTTGAATATGCACAGATCATTGGAAATCTGTTGCATTTAATGAATTTTTCACGATCTGATATAGCTTATGTTGTATGTAGATTGAGTAGGTTTACACATAATCTCAATGACGATCATTGGGCTGCATTAGTTAGACTAATGAAAGATTTGAGAGGTACCATGAACTATGGTATCTTATATAGTGGATTTTTCGCTGTATTAGAATGATATAGTGATACTAACTGGATTTTAGGTTCAGATGAAATAAAATCCACTAACTCTAGGAGGTGGTACAATTGCATGGAAATCAACAAAACAAAATATCATTACTAAATTCACTATAGAGTCGTAGTTTATTACTCTGAAATTAGTTGGAACTAAAGCTGAGTGGCTAAGAAACTTCTTTGCAAATATTCCGTTAGTAATAAAAGCAATACCATCTGTATCAATGCGTTATGATTGCCAAGCTGCAATAGCCATTACAAAGAATAAAACTTTCAATGTTAAGAATAATCATATTCGTTTAAGACATAATGTTATTAAGCAGCTGTTGAAAGATGGAACTATTTTTATTGATTATGTGAAGTCAGAAGTGAATTTGGCCGATCTGCTAACTAAACCTTTAGGGAGAAAACTAATAGATAAAACATCAAAGAGAATGAGACTTGAGCCAATTTGAAACTAACAGTGATAGTAACACAACCTTTGTGATTAGAGATTCTATGAAAAAGGTTCATATGGGTAATAACAAGTCACTTGTTAGTTCTGCTAGCATTATTTGTCGTTGTCCCTTCCTATGGTGTGAGAAGTGCTAGATTGCATTAATGAGAGCATGAGATGGAATCTCTTAATGATATTTACATCCCTTATGGGTGATATATAAATTGCAGTATACACTTGATGGTATCACCTATGTAAGTGTGGAGTGGGGCCGCTCCTATGAGATTGTGGCATAATCTTTAGAGCACTTATTAATTACTAGGCGCGCGCACGACCTATTTAGCGCAAAACAATGTTAACAGCAAGAATTGTGGAGTATAATGTGATTGATGAGATTTTAGCCTACAAAAAGAGTACTTAATTCATAGAAGCAAGAACTTCACCAATTAATCTGTATGTTATATCTTATCAGTCTAGGACTGATTCATAGTCTAGAAGACACTAGATTCTAAACATTTTCACTCAAAACTTAAACCCAACAAAGAAAATTTTTTGAAATATGTTGGGGATTGTTATAAAATTCTGTATTTAAAAAACTTTTGTCTCACATCGGAAAGACACATACTTTTCTCTTGGTTTATAAATGGTTTTTTGTAATTGGGTTTGTAAAGGGCAAGTAAGAGGAGTAAGGCTCGCGCGCACAGACTTGAACCAAAAAATCAATTTCAGTTCAAATACATTGATTCGCTCCCCTGCGTTGTAGAATTTTTATTTTTTGTTTATTTAATTTTTTGGACCTTATCTGCAAACGACTATTTTTACTAAGTCAAACCATTTATAGGTGTTGTGAGATTTTTATTTGAATGTCTCTATTGATTTTTCTAAACAACTTTAACGTCTATGAGTAGATTTTTCTAAAAAACTCCAGCGTCTCTTTCTACAGTTATAAATAGACTTTCACAGTTGAAAGATGATTGCTTTTCTGTGCTCTTTCTGCTCTTCTACTTTTCTTTACCTGCCGGATTACATTAAAGAGAACTTATTGTTCTGATCTTGAATTCTATAAGAGAAGTTTGTCTAATCTTGAGGGATTACCAAATAATCCTTAAGGACAATACAACGTATGACTCAAACTATGTTTTCCTACTTCCATATCTAATAGGTTTTGAGCCTCAAACTCTACACCTTCAGAAGTATATGAGCTTTACAACACTAATAAATATTTAATGGCATGTAAGAAGGCATTCATTAGTGGGAGTCTTGAGAAATTAAGGTTTGAACTTGAAGTAATTTATAATTTATATGTATGCATATCAAGTAATGTATAATGTTCTCTTTTTCCTTTTCTGAAATTTCAAGTTCTTAAAAACATATAAATTATGCTGTTAAAATTTTAAATTTGTTATCGTGATTTGATTAATTTAAAAAAATATTTTAAATTTTCTTTTTTTGTTGAATCTTTAAGAATTGCATAGGATATGAGATTATTTTACTTTCTATATAATATTTTTTTACATGGTTAAAATACTTGTCAACCTTGCATTATGTTTTAATAGAGAAAAGTACGATTTTATAAAATTAAGATAAATATAATGAGAAGTAAGATTCTAAAATATTTCCAATCCATTAACTAAGTTAGAAAGTAGGGGATTTTAAACTTTGATAGAAATATCACTACGGCAAACTCGTAAAAAATCTTAATTTTATTGATTAATTTTCCACAAATAAAATACCTATTTTAGAAGAAACCATACCTGACTTTAGAACATTGTTTAATTTCATGAAAATATATTCATAGATAACATAATATTACATTAAATACATAAAGTATAAAATATTTGAAAACTAATTTGATATCAAATTTAGTATATTCAATTATAAATTTATAAAATAATTAAATATTTGAATGACATTTAAAAAAAAAATTCAACGTGGATTTTGAAGGGGCTTTAATCTTTAAACTTCCATGGAGTTTAGGCTTTCCTAAAAATTGCCAACCCAAGACGCGCTAATATTTCAACAGGCCCTTAAAACCCTAGTTTCTTCCCTCACCTCACTATGTTAAAGAACCCTTACCTCATCTGTCGGTCTTACTCTCGCTCCGTCTCCCTCAAGCAATCGAGCTCTCGCTTTGCGCAGCCATGGCGATCGGCATAGCAGCAGTGTAATACTCGGCTAGACTCCGGCGTCAGAATTCCAACCTTTCGATGGAATTCTCATTGGAATCTGGAATCTTGGATGTCGGAACATCTTAGAAGGGTAAAATAAGTTTTTCACAAAATGAATTTTATGGTTTTACGGTTGGTTTTATGTTAAAGAATATTTTAAAAGAAAGAAAAATGCTTTGGGGGGAAAAACTAGGTTCGGCCACCGAACCTTATGTTTGGCCGCCGAACATGGTGCTGCCGCGGGAGCTCTCCTTTCGGCCCCCGAAGGTGTTCTGGCCAACCATCTATAAAGGGCCTCCAGTCCGAAAATGGGAGAGTTTTTCTCTCCATTTTTGGGCAAAGGTGAGTTCTTGCCCCCCCATTGTTGATTTTGTTGTTTTTCCTTCAAATGCTTCAAAATATTCATGAGTTTTCCTTCGTTTTGAAGATTTGAGCTTAAATCCAAGTTTTGAAACCTTGGAGAAATCTAGAGACCGTTTGGACTCATTTCCACGTCGGGGTTGCTGTCACTCCTAGATCTCTAAGAGGTAAGTCTAGATCTTTATTTTTTCTTATGTTTTAATCAAGTTTTAAGAAAAGGTTAAGGGTTAAAAATGCATGAAATAATTAGATCTAAAGTTTTAGGGTTGTGTTAGTTTTGATGATAAATGCTTGCTCTTGTGATGTTTTATAGTTGTTTATTGGGGTTTAGGCTAGTTGTTATGCCCCTTGTGCATGTTTGAGTGAATATGCTTGTTTTGAGGGGTTGGATGTGAGGATTTGAGAAGTTTTGGTGTCTGAGTGCATAAGACAGAATCGGGTTCTGCCATTCTGGAGAACCCAGGTTCGGCCGCTGAAGCAAGATTCGGCCGTCGAACCTGCCTGTGGAGGCAGCCTTTGGCCGCCTAACCTGCCCCCGAAAGGATGGACTTTCGGATCTATGAAGGGGTTAGGCCGCCGAATCTGCCCCCGAAGGTTAGTGACTTTCGGATCTATGGGGATCTTCGGCTATCGAACCTGCCGCCGAAAGTCCTCTACCCAGCCTTCCTTTGCTTGTTTCCTATGCATGTTTTGTTATGTTTTAGGGGATTTTTTGAGGAGTGTTTAGAGTCTTGTAATAGCTATGTTTGGTCCCTCATTGGAGTCCATTTGTGTAAGATCGGACCTGGGAGACCGTAGAGGCCAGCAGTGAGTCAGCTGTTATAGTGTTAGGCAAGCGTCAGCCAGAGGTGAGTAGAACTAAACAAATTTATTATTTTAAAGTAATCAAACTTTTGAGCATGTTCATGCATCATGAATGCCATGTTATGTAATAGGTTGTTTGCATTAGAATTCACGAATATGATGCATTGCATAATTTACTGTTGTTGTGGATGGATATTGGATGACACACTAGCCCTCGAGCAGGTTATGTTATGACGGATACGGAAGTTCAGGTGAGGCCCATTCTACGCCCCTGGCATTATGTAAGGGAAAGTCTAGGTGAGGCCCATTCTACGCCCTTGGCATATTGGATATGTTATGTTATGTTTAAGCGAAAGTCCTGAGGAGCACTCGTAATGGGCCGGGCACATTGGATTATGTAGAGAGTTACTGGTGACAAGTCCATCTTGATGTGAATTGTTTGTGTTGTGATGCATTCCATATGAGCATATATTTATTAAACTGTTTTTATGTTCTGCTCACTAGGCTCTTGTAGCTTATTCCTTTCCCCTAACCCCAGGTTTGCGGGGTCAAAGATAGCTCGGGAGAGTCGGCTAATGGCTGGTATAGTTTAATGTAATAGAATAGTTGTGGACATGTATTAATTAATGGATTAGAATTGTGCTTGGCCCTAGTATATGTTTTTGTAAATCCCCGTTGTTTATGATCTTTATGTAAAAGTTTTAAATGATGAGTTATGTTGAACCAAGCTTGAGACATGTGATGTTTACCATACTAGAGAGGGATCTAGTGTGGGTTTTATATTTACAGTTTATGATGCATGCACAGGTCAGGCATTGGTTCGTGAAATGTTTAAGTTTTATGAAAATGTATGATCATGTATGGGATTTTATCAGGTTCACAGGATGTATAGTAGGCTTGCTACGGGTTCCGACGACCTTAAGTCGACCTAAATCTTAGCGCCGGTAGCGGTCCAGTTTTCGGGTCGTTACAAGCAGCACTAGCACGACTTCTATCCCAGAAAGAGTTGGATATACAGATGATGTTGGCTGCCGAAGTCCACCTCTGCACAAAGAACTGCGACTTCCTGATGGAACATTACGTTTTCAAGCGCCACAATGATGGTATATACTATCTCCCTCCTTCATTTGCATTTACATACATATGTGTGCAAATTTTCTTACTTGAAGTGCTTTTATTCTGTTTCATTGTAATTTTTTAGGACCTTCAATTTTTGATTGGATGTTTTTTTATCATATGAATGATAATTGAATAGCTTAGTGGGAGATCTCATATCTGTGGTATCCGTAATATCTATAGGTTATTGTGTTTCCACTCAAATCACCTTCGACTGTAACTTGGATACAAAATTTGACCATTGTCTAAATACGTGATATTACGTGAATTTGTAAGTTATGGCTTCAACCGTTTGATAGTTGTCGTAAGTCTTACTTTCAGTGCGAAATATGAGTGCCATAAGTCACGCTCTTAATGGTTCAATCGATTTCAGTTACTACCGGAATCCCTAAGATATGGAGTAAAATGGAGTTGACAGTTGCTAATTGGATTTTTTGAATTACTCGCTCAATAATTTTATTTGTTTCATGACTGTTAAATTGATGATTATATAGTTGCTTTTCTTTAAAAAGTTGGATTACTTGATATCCTTATGTGCACATGTAACTCTCATACACAAGTTTTTTACTGTCCATGTCATCTTTGGCCTTCTTTATCCTACTGCTTAACTTTAATGTGCCAAGATCTTTTGGATGTTGATATTTACTTGGAGTTCATTCTGTAGGAATTTATATTATTAATCTTGGAAAGACATGGGAAAAACTTCAATTGGCTGCCCGGGTTATTGTGGCCATCGAGAACCCATAAGATATTATTGTCCAGTCTGTAAGGCCTTATGGTCAAAGAGCAGTCCTCAAGTTTTCCCAATACACTGGTGCCCATGCTATTGCTGGAAGGCACACTCCTGTTACATTCACTAACCAGCTCCAAACATCTTTGAGCGAGCCTCGTCTCTTGATCCTCACTGATCTAAGAACTGATCACCAGGTGAATCCTCCCTTATTCATGACTTTAATCTTAGTGTGGATGCCATTTTTATGAATAGTTTGTTTCCTATATGAAGTTATGAACCTTGACCAAATTCTAACTTGTCTTATATGTGCAGCCTATCAAGGAATCTTCTCTTGGAAACGTTCCAACCATTACCTTCTGTGACACTGATTCTCCTATGCGGTATGTGGATATTGGCATTCCTGCTAATAACAAAGGGAAGCACAGTATTGGATGCCTATTTTGGCTCTTGGCAAGAGTGGTTCTGCAGATGCGTGGCACTATTCCTCAAGGGCACAAGTGGAATGTTATGGTACATGCACATTATCAGATAATTATTTTTTTGGCAATGGCTGCTCATTTTACAAACATCTCTGCTGATTTGTGATATTTACAAATTGATAATGTGAACACTCATCTTATTACCTTATGTGTTTATTGGCCTATAAACTATGTCGACATTTCATAGCTATGTGTGCATATGGACAAGTTATATGATGCTCCTTTCTCATAAAAGTATATTCTTTGGTTATATTTTTTTTTTTCACTTTGTTTGCATAATTGGCTACAATTTCAAGCTTTTAGGTTTATTACATTTCCATTTATTTGTTTTCCATGTGCAGGTGGACTTATTCTTCTACAGAGAACCTGAGGAGACCAAGGAACAGGAAGAGGAGGAAGCGGTAGCAATTGCTGGTTATGCACTCCCTGCTGCTGATTTTGGACTTGCTTCTGCTGATTGGGGTGCCCAAATTATTGATGGCCAGTGGAATGTTGAAGCAGTTCCACCACCTATTTCAACTGTTCCCGCTGCCGTATATCCAGATCAAGGTATAAGTTATTCAAACACTAGTAAACTTCATTTAATCTACCTTGTGATCCTGTTTATATATTTACAATTTTTTGCTATACCATTGCAATGTTACATGCGTTTCACCATGCTAGTGGTGGTGATTTTGGCCCCTGACATAATATCTTTATGTGTTCCTACTTCAAGTGAATGGGATGCTGCGCCAGCTCCAGCTCCAGCTCCACTCCAATTTGTTGCTGCAGTAGCACCTGCACCTTCTGCTACTCGCTGGGATGAGTGAAACAAGATAACATCAATACCATATTTATTGTTATTATTCGTGATTATTACTTGCTTGAGGGATTAAGCAACATCAAATTTCCCTTTTCTTTTATTTTATAATTACCTAGAGCATAGCTAAGTTGTAGACATTTGGAGTTTAAAATTTTGACATAAACCTTGATGTAGTGATGCTATATTTTCTTATTTGCAACCGTTGAGATCACTTCTTAATTTGCCATGTTAAAGAAGTGAATACATAGAAATTGGAAGTTAGAATGTATTAATGGTAAGTTTGCTTAGTTCAATCCCATTTTGAAAAGCTTGCAAGGATTAGGCTAAATAGGAAACATTTGATAGGACTTCTTGGTTGGTATATTTACGGAATTTTTTTTTTTTGGGTTAAGGCATGCATCAAAATATGCTATTAATTTGAATAGTGCTAAACCAATTTAAAGACGTGTTAAAAAACTTGTTAGAAAGTTGTTTGTTAATAAAGAATTTAAAATTTAGTGTTATAATTGAAAGTCAATAAGAGAGTTGTGTTAAATTGGTGTTCTCAATAGTATTTTTAAATAAAAAATAAGTTCTATCAATGATCTTAGACGGACAATTAGTTTTAATAATATCCTAAAATGCATCAAAATTTTATTATTAAGTATATATATATATATCTTCTCACATGTATCTTTAAAAAAATGTATGTAAATTATAATTTTATAATCATTAAATAATTTTGATGCCTTACACTCACAGACATGGTCTGGTTGTAAATGCATTTAAGTAAATCTAAGAGATCTCATGTTCTACTCTTTCAATCCCCATTTAAAAAAATAAATTAATTAAAAATAGTATACTGAAAAAAACCAAAATAAGAAATAAAAAGGATGTCTATTCTAGTGGATTTCATTTTGCTTCTTGAAAAATCTAAGAGTTTGAAATGAGATCTTAATACACTTTTAATTTCAATATTTTTTATTGAAATAAATTTTAGGGAAAAGAAAAAAAATTTATAATTTTATTAATTTTTTAATTCAAATCAAATACTCATAATATTGTACCATTAATAAGTGGAGATAATTTTTAAATAACATTAAAAATATTAATATAAAAATTAATTTAATATAAATTAATTTCTACTCTAAAATAAAAATAAATAAATTTATAAAATATTTTTTATATTTTTTTAATTGATAATTACAATATTATATATATTATTTTAATATAAATTAAAATCATATAGTATTTTGTTATATTTTTTTTAAAATTTTAATATAATTTATTTTTCAATAGACATACTTATTTTATTTTATTTTAAAAATAAAAAATTAATCTAAATTTACGAAATTTCTAATATGAAACGTGTTGATTTCTAAATTTAGGCAATTTCAGATGTGAGCGAGCCCTAAAAGGCGCATAATTTCGACGGTCCTTAAAAACCCTAGTTATACTCTCTCAGTCTCCCTCGGAAAAACCTAGCACATCCCTCGCTCTCTATCTGACACAGACGGTTACAGTTCTCTTCCTCTCAAGCTGTTTCATAGAAGCCATGGCGACGGCAGCAGCTCCCACCCGGACTTTGTCCCAGAAGGAGTTGGATATACAGATGATGTTGGCTGCCGAAGTTCACCTCGGCACTAAGAACTGCGACTTCCAGATGGAACGCTACGTGTTCAAGCGCCGAAATGATGGTATTTTACTCTCTCTTGGATACATATGTAAGTTTGATTATCTTATTAGGAAGATCTCCGTTAAGCGGTATATTCAATGGCTGCAGATGATTATGTTTCCACTCGATCATCCGGGACTAGTTCTGATATAATCCCCTTTTTTTTTCTTTTTATTTTGATGATGTGAATTTTGTGTAGAATTAGGAAGAAAGCGAATCACTGATTCAATAGTCTTAGCCTCTTAAGCTGCTTTGTGAATGAATCAGAGTACAAGGAAGATATATTATGGAATTGGATTACTTGAATTGCTTAAGAATCTGTCTTGTTTGAAGTAGTTACTTTTTAATTCGAATTGATCTTTACGGAAATACTGCTTTTTTCTTGGAGACACTGGTGCATATACAAGTTGTATTTTAGCAGTTCTAGAGATTCATATACATGTATTAGTTGTATGCATCGTGATTTTGCATTCCAGAATCTATTTCCTAGTCTTGCTTGTCTTTAATGTTGCTTATCTAAATCCTGAAGTTTGATGTGCTGTCAAGATGTTAATGCTGTTGGTATGAATTTCTCCTTGTTCCTTCCCAGGAATTTATATTATCAATCTTGGTAAGACTTGGGAAAAACTTCAACTGGCTGCTAGGGTTATTGTTGGCATTGAGAACCCTCAGGACATTATTGTCCAGTCTGCAAGGCCTTATGGTCAAAGAGCAGTCCTCAAGTTTGCTCAATACACCGGTGCTCATGCTATTGCTGGAAGGCACACTCCCGGTACATTCACTAACCAGCTCCAAACATCTTTCAGTGAGCCTCGTCTCTTGATACTCACTGATCCAAGAACTGATCACCAGGTGAATCCTCCCCTATTCATGGCCTTAAGCTTAGTGTGGATGCCTTTTTTATGAATGCTTTATTTCCTATATGAACCTTGACTGAATTCTAACTTTTCTTACGGATGCAGCCTATTAAGGAATCTTCTCTAGGAAACATTCCCACCATCGCTTTCTGTGATACTGATTCTCCTATGCGTTATGTGGATATTGGCATCCCTGCAAATAACAAAGGAAAGCACAGTATTGGGTGCCTATTTTGGCTCTTGGCAAGAATGGTTCTACAGATGCGTGGCACTATTCCTCAAGGGCACAAGTGGGATGTTATGGTACACTCATAGTAGCTGATGGCTTTTTGCATTCAATGGTTCCAATCTATTGTTTGCTCTTTCAATTCCTAGTATATACAATTTCATTGCTTGAACACACATCCTCCGACTCATGTAGTCACCTGTAGAAAATGTAGGCATTTATAACTGCTATTTATATGAATAAGGCATATTATATTCCTGTCTCATTGATGCTTGCATAAGTGGCCATCAGTGTTTTTTCTACTTTAGTTTATTACATATCCTTTTATCTTTCCATGAGCAGGTGGACTTGTTTTTCTATAGAGAACCTGAGGAAACCAAGGAACAGGAAGAGGAGGAAGCAGTGCCCGTTGCTGATTATGCACTACCTCCTGCTGATTATGGGCTTCCTGCAGCTGATTGGGGTGCCCAAATTGCTGATGGCCAATGGACTGCTGAAGCAGCTCCACCACCTATTGCTGCTGTTCCTGCTGCCAATTTCTATCCAGAACAAGGTATTGAGTTACTCCAACACCAGTTTAGCTCCCTTAATCATTTTAAATTTACATTTCATGAAGTTGTCAGATGCTGCTTTTGATCCAACTCCCTTTTTTTTTTTCCGATTTCTTTTCTTTCTGACAACACTTCTTTTTGGGTTCAACTTTAGGTGGATTCACCACAGAATGGGATGCTGCAGCTCCACCACCGCAATTTGCTGGTGCAGCGGCAGCCCCCACCCCGCATATTGCAGGTGCAGCGGCAGCCCCCACCCCGCAATTTGCAGGTGCAGCAGCCCCCACCCCTGCGCTTGCTCCTACTGGCTGGGATGAGTAAAGCATGAGGATTTTCTATACATATTAAAATTTTATTAGTTTTTTTTTTTTAAGGGATTACGAACATCAAAGTTTTTGAAAGTTGATCTTCATTGACCTAGTGATGTTGTTTTCTTATTTTTCAACAGACAAGTTTTCTTGCTTTTTTAATGTTGAAAAGTTCAAAAAAGAAAAAGTTAATGGAGTGGCCGATATATAAGATGGGTCTTTTGAAAAAAAAAAACCATACCGATTGAAATTTTGACTGATTATGGAAAAACTTGAACTATCAGTTTAACCTGTTATACGTAACAAATTCAAGCCGTTAAAATTCAAGCCGTTACTTCGGTGAATGTTTTCAACCTCCCCAAAATCAGTCTTTGAAACTATTAAATTTTCCGCTGCTTTGCCTGTTCATTAGAAAAAAGAATACCTGAAAAATTGCTTCACCCTGATGATGCAGCGTGGGCATGGGTTTCCAGAAATTAGCTTGCCCTCGGAGTGGATGATGCGATGAATATATAAAACAAAATGTCTATATGAATTAATCGATCGCAAAGTTATCACTCGAGTATTGCCTTATTAACGAGATCTACTATTGAAGCAGCTGTCAATAATGAGTTCATTTTATAAACAAGAGTTAAAGACTGACTACAAATTTAACCTAAATTGCAAACTAGGAATCTAGATTTGAAATTTAAATGTAAGATTATTTTTTATCTTAGAGGAGTTGGAGAACCTGAGCTGAGAGCTCCAAATGAATTAGCATGTTCGTGTTGTGTTGCCTCGATCACACCCTTCTGAACAAAAATCAGACACTACCATTACAGTAATTCAGTACATAGTTTCAGGAGATGCCGGTGCCTTTCTTATCTTTAGGAAGGTCTCCTACTCTTTATTCTCTATTATGTAATTCACATCTTTCGGATGGGACCAAAGAAATCGGATAAATTACTATCATCTCAAATCCAAAATAACTAACTTATTTGAAAAAGTGTCTCCCCATGTGTTACCCACCATAGAAACCGCTCTGAAAATCCACCTCTCTGACTGTCTCGTCTTCGGAAGAGATGTCAGTCCCGGTTTGATTTCTTCCCTAGAGGTAAAAGGAATATGCTAAATTAATATTTGAAACTAACGCAGCCACGCAAATTATAAGATTATAACTGATGTGCAAAACCAGAATTGTTTTTTAGAAAAACATCATTTTAGATACCATAGGGAAAATGTTGTTTTATTATATTGATATTCTTACGGAAAATTTATTCCTATAATATGATAAAATTCATTAATTATTTTTTTAATTTTAAAAAATATATTAAACCGTTTTTAATATTTTAAAAAGTCTACTACTTAGTTCAAATGCTAGGTTTGCTATTAAATATTTTACTATTTAGTTCTTATAATTTTTCAAATGTTAATTTTGCTATTAAATATTTTACTATTTAGTTCTTATAATTTTGAAAAACTTATTAGTTGATCTCTCAAATTTTTAAAAAGTTTACTAATTAATTCCTTAAATATTTTAATTTTTTTATAATTCTTAACGATTAAAATTAATGGAAGAAATACCTAATAAACTTTTTAAAATGTTAGGGACATTTTAATGCATTTTTTAAAATCAAAAGTCTAACTAATGAGTTTTTCCATACTAAATATAGTATGGACTAAATAGTAATTTTTTCAATTTAATATTTAATATTTCTAATATAATTAAGAAAATTTTCTCAACGAAACGTAAAATGATTATTATCTGCCTAGAAGCATGTATTGAAATTAATTTATCATCTATAGACATCCTCCCGTGGAACCGCTATGTCGTAAGTGTCAGATATTCAACACTAACCTTCGAGCTAGATCCAGACTCACTGGCAGATATTTCGCGTTTCAGTTCATTCACAAGACAATCATGTGATAGGCCAGCAATTGACCTGCAACCATTAAAACATCAATGGGCGTTAACTATTATTTGTAAGCCACTGCGTTCAAGAACTCGGTGGAACCATAAACTTACCTATCGAAAGGATCTCCTTCACAAGAATTCCCTGATGAAGAAAGCCAGTCCAAGTCAAGAAAATTTGAGCAACTACATGCATCCCCATGTTCATCATAGCAAATAGGATCACTTTCATAGTATTCTTCCCCTATATCTTTAAAAAGTTGCATGCGAGGCATTGAGGGAGTATACCTAAATTGACAACCAACATTCTGTCAGCAGCAATGCAGTTGAATGCTCTCTCATCAGAGTTCATGAACATTAAATTTACCGACTGTTGAATGTAATTATTACATGCTAAATTTGAAAAGCTGGTTAACACTTACAAGCCTGGCTTTCTTGGGCATTAGCATTTACATATGCTACTTTACAATGTGTTTTAACATGGGTGTATTGTATCAAAAAGTGATGTGGTGAAGTAACAAGTATGGAGATGTGATTTAATACAGACCTAGAGTATGACATATCACTTTCACAGGTGGAGATCTCTGGAGTTGAATCTGAAAGACCCTTGCAAACTCCTTGCTCCTCGGAAAAAGCCTTATTATGTGCAACCTTGGTAGCTGTTACAAGCGAGTCACTTTCACAAAGAAGATTGCCATCTGATGAGCTTTTTTTCAATTCATGTATAATAAAAAAAATATTTATTAAATCACGCAGAATCCGAAAATATTTTCGGATTCTGTGTGTCAAACGAGCATGTTCGACACTATGACTGTCGAACACGCTTATTCGACACTCATAGTGTCAAACAAGGTACGGAATCATGTTGTTCGACACTATTAATGTTGAACGACATGCACAAGCCATGCACAGCCCATTCACGTCCAAGCCGTCAAGCTGTCCGTCAAATTGCTGGACATGTTCGGCACTAATATGTTCTTCCTCTAACAGTTTTATATAAAAATAATATTTTATTAATTTTTTAATTTTTTATAAATTTAAAAATTAATTAATAAATTTTTTAAAATTATAAAAATTAAATTAAAAAAATTTAAAAATATTTTTTAATTTCAAATGCTTTTATTTTTATTTATTAAAATTTAGCCTTTAAACAATTAAATTTTTTTAAAAATATAAAAAATAAATTAAAAATATTTTAAAAATATTTTTTGATCTGCTTAAATTTTCTGCAATCCACTGCTTCATATTTTCTAATAAAAATATTATTTTTTTTAATTTTTTATAAATTTAAAAATTAATTAATAAATTTTTTAAAATTATAAAATTAAATTAAAAAAATTTTAAATATATTTTTTAATCTGCTTAAATTTTCAATATATATAATAATAAAAATTATAAATTGGCATATAAAAATAAAATTATAAATTATATATTATATATTTTTAAATTAATATATAAAAATAAAATTATAAATTTTAATTTTGCATGTGTTTATAATTTTTAGTATTATATATATTGAAAATTTAAGCATAATATTTTTTATTCTAAAATTTAATTGTTTAAAGGCTAAATTTTAATAAATAAAAATGAAAGGCATTTCCAAAAAAAAAATTTAATTTTTTTAATTTAATTTTTAAATTTATAAAAAATTTAAAAGTTAATATTTTTATTAAGCCGTCAAAAAATATTTTTATGAAGCAATGGATTGCAGAAAATTTAAGCCGTCAAAAAATATTTTTAAAATATTTTTAATTTATTTTTTATATTTTTAAAAGAATTTAATTATTTAAAGGCTAAATTTTAATAAATAAAAATGAAAAGCATTTGAAATTAAAAAATATTTTTAAATTTTTTTAATTTAAATTTTATAATTTTAAAAAATTTATTAATTAATTTTTAAATTTATAAAAAATTAAAAAATTAATAAAATATTATTTTTATATAAAACTGTTAGAGGAAGGACCCGAACATGTCCAGCAATTTGATGGACACCTTGACGGCTTGACGGCTTGGACGTGAATGAGCTGTGCATGTTGTTCGACACTAATAGTGTCGAACAACATGCTTCCGTACTTTGTTTGACACTATGAGTGTCGAACAAGCGTGTTCGACAATCATAGTGTCGAACATATTTGTTTGACACAAAGAATTCGAAAATATTTTCGGATTCTGCGTGGTTTAATAAATATTTTTTTTATTATACATGAATTGAAAAAAAGCTCCCAATCTGATAGTGACCTTTTAATGAATGACCTGAAGATAGCAGAAATCAATGTTAGAAATTCAAAAAAGGAACTCTTGGTCCTGGATCAGTTTGCATTGTATATCCTGGCCCAAAAGCACACAAATTCTACTGAGACACAAATATGAAATGGTCATCTGCAATTTTCAAGATAAAAATACTGAATGATTTCATAAGATGCGAGAACAATAATTTTATAAAAAAAAAAAAAGAGAATCATGAAAAAAAAAAAAAATTAGCTTTAAGCTGAGAAATTTATCTGTACAATAACAGTAGAACAGGATCCATACAATTGAGAGAGATTTTCAACTGAAGAGGTCTGTGATCTATGTGTTAAATGGGTTCTCCTGCATTCAGAAGCTCCATCCTCTTTTTGTATGATTACTTATTTCTATTATCTGATAAAAGCAAAATGTGCGAATTTCTGACATGATTTTCTGAAATGTTTTGTAGTTTCTAAGGAAACCACAGTAGCACTAACGCATTGTTTGCTGATGAACAAAATTTTCATGCGGAGAATATTTGCAATCATGAGGAATATAGTACCTAGCACGCTCATCAACCAAATCAGGACCATGTCCTCTAACATTGTGCTGCTGATCTGAATCCAATTCCCATAATGCTGGCTTTCCCTGTTGTGGCTGGAAGTGACCCAAGAATCTGCTTAAAAATTACTGTCATGTTAAACAAGTAACTTTCCCATGCCAGTGCACCTCATATCAAAATTTGAGAATGCCTTGTAGCTTCTATTCCAGGAAAAACTCTGATGCTTTTGAAAAGAAAGCAGATTTAACTTACACGTTAATAGCGTCTTGTTTTTCAGCATCCATGTATGCATTGCTGTAATAACGCTGTAAAGTTCTAAAAAACTCTTGGGACTGAGTTGCAGCTTTCCTCTGGCCTCTCCTTTCTTAAAATATCTGTTAACATCATTTCAAAACAGTGACAAACGGGAACCAACGAATTCTAGTCTAGAGAAATCAAAGCATCTAGACGGGAAAAGAACAAATGAGTCTCATCCGATATGCCAAAGGGCAAATTGTAACCCAATATCAACTGGATTTCACTCTAATGAAAAAGTAGTTTATTTGAGCCTACAAGAAGGGGTTCAAATGTTAGAAGTAAAGTTCCAAACTACAGCTGTCCCAAGGAGTGGTAAATAAATTATTTTAAGAATAAAGATAGGAAAAGCATATAATTCTTCTACTTTTAAAATGATTAACTAATAATATTAGTATCTAAATTGCTTCCTATACTAAATAATTTGTCTTAACTCACTCAGCTTGCTTACTTCATCACTGATGGACAGGTTCAGACATCAAAATTAAACTCTTTGTTCTTTCCTCGGCACAACCAAATAGATGACTGCATGCGAAGTTACTTAAGTTAAATTAAATTTCAAACCTAATAACACCACCAGTTGGCATGGTTGATAGATCATACTCATTT
The DNA here is from genome assembly GCF_001659605.2 of Manihot esculenta. Classification (NCBI taxonomy): domain Eukaryota; kingdom Viridiplantae; phylum Streptophyta; class Magnoliopsida; order Malpighiales; family Euphorbiaceae; genus Manihot; species Manihot esculenta. Next base: position 1,573,877 of record NC_035171.2, on the reverse strand, counting down.
GTTTCACACTTTAAAATATACTTATTAAAAACTACCACGCACAATTTCTTTGCTGTTTCTAAAATTCTACACTTCTATGTTATTCACTAAAGAGCAACAGCCACAGCCACAAGTTTATAATCTTGGAGAAATCAAATACATCAAATTCATCAAACAGAACAAAGGCAATAGACCTACTGGCAAACATATTACAAGCAAATATCTCTAATCCCAGTTGCATTGTGTAATATCTAAAAATTTTAAATTCAACCTTATTCAGAAAGAATTACCTTGTTGTGTGCAGCAGAGCCACCATACTGTAATGCAAGTGTGTCACCCATTGTCTCAAAGATCCCCAATAAATCCTCTGCTAACGGATTATCTAAATCAATATTTTCTGATTCTATTAATCCAAGAGCACGCAGTTGATGACCAAGAGCCACCAGACCACAGGCATGTTGGGCAACATTTGTGCGATCTAAACAGTCTATGCAATTGGTCCTTAGCACCCCATTTTGAAACATAGGGGTCTTGATACTCTGATTTATGTCATCTTCAGAACAAGCATTGGTAATTCCTGAGTCCAAATTCCTTCTCAAGTCATTTTCATTGGAAGTAATTTTGAGAGAGCATTCATCATCATTTTTTCTGGAGAATATTTACATTGCCAACAGCATAAATAGCTAGCAATAATTAAGCAGAAATGATAGTAATTTGGCTAAAATGAGAAGTTGCTAATGGAGTACAATATTCCTCAAGGCATAAGCCAGCAAATATAAATGTCTAAAAGCATTCCCCAAGCTGGTCAAGCACCAACCTCGAATAATAAATGAGCATTATGAATCTTTGCCGTTACAATTCAACAAATCATAAATCAAATGCTGTGAATTATAAATAGGTTCAAAAGCAATGCCAAAAGATTGTTTAAATGGACAATCAAAGCACAGAAAACCTTGTCATAAGAGATGAAAAATGCTGTAAAGAAGTCAGCAGCATTACTTACTCAGATGAATACAAAAACCCAATGGGCCTTAAACTTGGTGTGACTTGACAATAAAAGATGCCAGTCAAGTTCAACGCATATGCTGCCACTTTCCCTAGAAGTGACAATACATTGGTAGCTCTGTTCAAAAACAACCAAATAATATTCACATCAATAACACCAAAAGTAATTGGAGAAGGGAAAAACAAGGAGGACTAATGCGAGCTTAATACTTTCTGGAATGTCTATGCAAATCCCAGTGGAGGAACCTAAGGCGCTTATCCTCCGATAAGCCTTTATTTATGTATCTGATAGCATTAGCAAACTCAGTGCGGAGTATACTTTCTCGAGGCTTCTTTTCATGTGTCTGTCAGTCATGAACACAGTTGCCAAAAGATTATGATCCATTTACATGCATGGTCATGCACATACGTAACAATTTTTCTCTTAAACATTGCTGGGGCCTACCTTTATTAAATTCAAAATGATTATCGGATTTCAATATCTCTTTACAAGATTTTCAAAATGAAGCTTCGTAGCCTCATAATTTTGGTCTTTCTTCAATACTGTGAACAGAACAAGAAATCAGCATATTTTATGAAAAATTACCACTGAGATTATCACAATTTAAGTCTGCCGAAATCACACATATAATATCAGGTTTAATATGCAATCGTGAAGTTTCCTGGGACCAGAAAAGTGGAATTGAACCCCGATCTTGTACAATAGAACTTATTTGCACTGGATGTCCCTCAGGAACATCTTCAAAAACAATTTGTTCTGTCTCAACATCATTAGCCACCCTACCCTTCTCATTCACACCACGTTTTAAATATCTACTCAACAAGATTCCACAATGTCCCTAACAAGTACACGTGCACACACGGGATCACTCCATAATGCTTGCGATTCTTCCCGACTCTTCCTATATCTCCTCTCGAACTTTCCTTCGTCTCCCATTATATTTGGTACCGCATTCTCTCCCATTAAAATGCCTATGTATCTGCCATTACTGCCAAATGCGAAAATGGGGTTCTAACAGTTGTTGTTGAGAAGCATCCTCCACCACCCAAGGCCAAAAAAGTTGAGGTTACTGTGTCTTAAATGGAGAGACAGAGGGCTCTGTTTGTGCATTTTGTTCGGTAGATGGGTTTAGGATCTTAGGGCCTGTAGCTCTTTGTTGTTAAGTGGAGTTTAATGTGCTTGAAATTGAAGGACCGATGTTAATGTCAAAATTTGTTTGCAATATGTGGATGTTGGTATTTGAAATGTACTTCTGTTCTGTGCATGCGCGTTTTAATTTTGCTACCTGTTCTGTATTTAGCGAACGGTCATTGTTCAAGAATTCAGGCTTTTCTTTTGGGCTTATATAGGACTGCAAAAAGCAAGAAATTAACTTTCCTAGATTAATTTGTGGGAATTTAAGGTTTTATTGTAAAATTTTATATTTCATAAGCTTTTTTTTTCCACATTGAAAAGATAATTTTTTTTTTTTCATAAATGGTTTTTTTATTATTAGAATGGTAAAAAAAAAATAGGAGAAGTAAAATTCACGCGCATGAATTTGGATTAAAAAGTTAATTTTAATTTGAATTTGTCAATTTATTTTTTTTTATATGCAGATAAATAAAATTATAAAATTTTTATTTTTTATTTATTTGTTTTTTTGAATTTTATCGATAAATAATTATTTTTATTAAATTCAAATCGTTTATAACTCTTGTGAGATTTTTATTTGAACGTTTTTGCTGATTTTTTTAAACAAATTTAATCTTTGAGTAGATTTTTCTAATAATTTTAATGTCTTTTCTTATTTTTCTAAACAATTTTCATATTTCTTTTTCTACGATTATAAATAGATTTTACTTTTACAGTTCATAGATAATTGTTTTTCTATGCACTCTTTACTTTTCTATCTTGCTTTACCTGTTGGGTTATATTAAAGAGAGTGCAACACATGACTCAGACTACGTTTTTCTATTTCCATATCTAACAATCTTAAGGATTATTTAAAACTTTAAACAAATAGAACCAAATGTTGTTACTTTTTTTGTTTCTGCACTACCTGCTTCCAATAACATTGTCACTGCCTCTGCTTCTGCTGTGCTTCCTGCCGCCACGTTTTCTACTGCTGCAAATAGTGGGTCTCTTCTACCTACGGTTCCATATGTCAAACGAAAATTGAAGTCTTTTCGAGTTAGAATTTCAAGAGATGGCAAGAGATAATTTTTTCAATGCTTGACATGCATAGCGTAGCTTCAACACTCACAGAATCAAGATCTGCACCTTTTATTGATCCAAAATTGTGTAAAATCTAGATATATTCTAATAAGGTGTATAGGCATATAATAGTTAGTATTCTTTCTAACGATCTCTTTGATGTCTACTATTCCTACAAGTAAGCAAAAGAAATATAGGATTTGATGAACCTAAAATATACTGCCAAGGATGCTGAAAAATAAAAATTTGTAATTGGTAATTTTTATAAATGGAAAATAATTGAAGAAAAGATATCAAAATGCAAATCAATGAGTACCATAAACTTCTAAAAGATCTTAAAGTTGAAAACATCACTCTACAAGATGAATTTGTAGCTGAATTCCTGATAGAAAAATTACCAAATTCTTGGAGTGACTACAAGTAACAATTGAAACACAAGCATAAGTAGTTGATACCGTCAGATCTCATCACCCATATAATCATTGAAGATATAGACAGGAGGAAACTAAAAACTACAAAAGGTAAAGAGTTAACTACAAGAATAAATATTGTACAAGGAAAGTGAACAAGTCAAATAACAAATACGAAAATAAAAAACCTGATTACAAGGCTAAATTTAATAATCACACATTTAAAAAGAAAGGACATTGTTTTGTATGTGGTAAGTCGGGTCATCATGCATCTCAGTATAGATTATCTTGACACCTTTGTCCCTGTAGCATGAATTTCTTTTATTAGAGTATTAATTGTTTTAGTTTCTATACATAAATTTGTTAGTAACAATTGAAACACAAGCATAAGTAGTTGATACCGTCAGATCTCATCACCCATATAATCATTGAAGATATAGACGGGAGGAAACTCAAAACTACAAAAGGCAAAGAGCTAACTACAAGAATAAATATTGTACAAGGAAAGTGAACAAGTCAAATAACAAATACGAAAATAAAAAACCTGATTACAAGACTAAGTTTAATAATCACACATTTAAAAAGAAAGGACATTGTTTTGTATGTGGTAAGTCGGGTCATCATGCATCTCAGTATAGATTATCTTGACACCTTTGTCCCTATAGCATGAATTTCTTTTATTAGAGTATTAATTGTTTTAGTTTCTATACATAAATTTGTTATTCATCAAATGGATGTTAAAATAATTTTTTTAAATGGAGAGTTGGAAGAAGAAATTTATATTGTATATCCTGATGGTTATATTATTTTTGGTCAAGAAAATAAAGTTTATAAACTTCTCAAATCCTTATGTGGTTTAAAACAAGCACCCGAATAGTGGCATGAGAAATTTGATCAAGTTTTATTAAATGATGGTTTTTTCTCTGTTGAAGTTTATAAGTGCGCATATACAAAACGTATAAATGGTGAATCTGTGATTATTTATTTATATGTGGATAATATACTTATTTTTTGTACGAGTTATGGTATAGTTTGTAAAATAAAAATTTTTCTTACCTCTAAATTTGATATGAAAGATATGGGAGAGGCAAATGTGATTTTGGGAGTTAAAATCGTAAAGAATTATGCTAGTATAATGCTATCATAAGAGCATTATATTGAGAAGCTTCTAAGAAAGTTTGGACATTTCGATGTCAAATCAGTGAGCACCCCTTATGATCCTAACTCTCAATTAAAGAAAAATAGAGGTGACTCTGATGCTCAATTTAAATATGTACAAATCATTGGAAATCTGTTGCATTTAATGAATTTTTCACGATCTGATATAGCTTATATTGTATGTAGATTGAGTAGGTTTACACATAATCCCAATGACGATCATTGGGCTGCATTAGTTAGACTAATGAAAGATTTGAGAGGTACCATGAACTATGAAATCTTATATAGTGGATTTTTCGCTGTATTAGAATGATATAGTGATACTAATTGGATTTTAGATTCAGATGAAATAAAATCCACTAACTCTAGGAGGTGGTACAATTGCATGGAAATCAACAAAACAAAATATTATTGCTAAATTCACTATAGAGTCGTAGTTTATTACTCTGAAATTAGCTGGAACTAAAGCTGATTGGCTAAGAAACTTCTTAGCAAATATTCCGTTAGGAATAAAAGCAACACCATTTATATCAATACGTTGTGATTGCCAATGAGCAATAGCCATTACAAAGACTAAAACTTTCAATGTTAAGAATAAACATATTTGTTTAAAACATAATGTTATTAAGCAGCTGCTGAAAGATGAAACTATTTTCATTGATTATGTGAAGTCAGAAGTGAATTTGGCCGATCTGCGAACTAAACCTTTAGGGAGAAAACTAATAGATAAACCATCAAGTGGAATGAAACTTGAGCCAATTTGAAATTAACAGTAATAGGAACCCAACCTTTGTGATTAGAGATCCCATGAAAAAGGTTCATATGGATAATAACAAGTCACTTGTTAGTTCTGCTAGCACTATTTGTCGTTGTCCCTTCCTATGGTGTGAGAAATGCTAGACTGCATTAATAATTAAGAGGATGAGATGGAATCTCTTAATGATATTCATATCCTTTATGGGTGGTGTATAAATTGCAGTATATACTTGATAGTATCACCTATGTAAGTGTGGAGTGGGGCCGCTCCTATGAGATTGTGACATAATCTTTAGAGCACTTATGAGTTACTAGGCGCGCGCACGACCTATTTAACGCAATACAATGTTAATAGCAAGAATTGTGGAGTATAATGTGATTGATGAGATTTCAGCCTACAAAAAGAGTACTTAATTCATAGAAGCAAAAACTTCACCAATTACTCTGTATGTTATATCTTATCAGTCTAAGACTGATTCATAGTCTAGAATATACTAGATTCCAAACATTTTCACTCAAAACTTAAACCCAGCAAAGAAAATTTTTTGAAATTTGTGGGGAATTGTTATAAAATTCTATATTTAAAAAACTTTTATCCCACATCGGAAAGCCACAAACTTTTCTCTTGGTTTATAAATGACTTTTTGTTATTGGGTTTGTAAATGGCAAGTAAGAGGAGTAAAGCTCGCGCTCACGGACTTGAACCAAAAAATCAATTTCAGTTCAAATACGTTGATTCGCTACAACGTATGACTCAAACTACGTTTTCCTACTTCCATATCTAATAGGTTTTGAGCCTCAAACTCTACACCTTCAGAAGTATATGAGCTTTACAACACTAATAAATATTTAATGGCATGTAAGAAGGCCTTCATGAGTGGGAGTCTTGAGAAATTAAGGTTTCAACTTGAAGTAATTTATATTTATATGTATGCATATCAAGTAATGTATAATGTTCTCTTTTTCCTTTTCTGAAATTTCAAGTTCTTAAAAATATATAAATTATGCTGTTAAAATTTTACATTTGTTATCGTGATTTGATTATTTTAAAAAAATACTTTAAATTTTCTTTTTTTTGTTGAATCTTTAAGAGTTCAAATAAAAGTAGAATTGCATACGATATGAGATTATTTTACTTTATGTATAATATTTTTTTACATGATTAAAATGCTTGTTAACCTTGCATTATGTTTTAATAGAGAAAAGTAAGATTTTATAAAATTAAGATAAATATAATGAGAAGTAAGATTCTAAAATATTTCCAATCCATTAACTAAGTTAGAAAGTAGGGGATTTTAAACCTTCATAGAAATATCACTACAGGAAACTCGTGAAAATCTTAATTTTATTGATTAATCTTCCTCAAATAAAATAATTATTTTAAAAGAAACCATACCTGACTTTAGGACATTGTCTAATTTCATGAAAATATATTCATAGATACCATAATATTATATTAAATACATAAAGTATAAAATGTTTGAAAACTAATTTGATATCAAATTTAGTATATTCAATTATAAATTTATAAAATAATTAAATATTTGAATGACATTTGGAAAAAACATTCAACGTGGATTTTGAAGGGGCTTTAATCTTTAAACTTCCATGGAGTTTAGGCTTTTTTAAAAATTACCAGCCCAAGATGTGCTAATATTGCAACAGGCCCTTAAAACCCTAGTTTCTTCCCTCACCTCACTATGTTAAAGAACCCTTACCTCATTTTGGTTTTACTCTCGCTTCGTCTCCCTCAAGCAATCGAGCTCTGGCTTTGCACAGCCATGGCGACCTGAACAACAGTAGCACCAGCACGGCCTCTGTCCTAGAAAGAGTTGGATATACCGATGATGTTGGCTGCCGAAGTCCACCTCTGTACAAAGAACTGTGACTTCCAGATGGAACATTATGTTTTCAAGCGCCGCAATGATGGTATATACTATCTCCCTCCTTCATTTGCATTTACATATGTTTTTGTGCAAATTTTCTTACTTGAAGTGCTTTTATTCTGTTTCATTGTAATTTTTTAGGAACTTCAATTTTTTATTTGATGTTTTTTTTATCATATGAATGATGTTGGAATAGCTTAGTAGGAGATCTCAGATCTGTGGTATCCGTAATGTCTGTAGGTCATTGTGTTTCCACTCAAATCACCTTCGACTCTAACTCAGATACAAATTTTGACCATTGTCTAAATATGTGATACTACGTGAATTTGTAGGTTGTGGCTTCAACCGTTTGATAGCTGTCGTAAGTCTTGCTTTCAGTGCGAAATATGAAAGGGAGGCAGAGTATTGAATGCCTATATTGGCTCTTGGCAAGAATGGTTCTGTAGATGCGTGGCACTATTCCTTAAGGGCACAAGTGAGATGTTATGGTACATGCACATTATCATATAACTGTTTTTTTGGCAATGGCTGCTCGTTTTACAAACATCTCTGCTGATTTGTGATATTTACAAATTGATAATGTGAACACTCATCCTGTTACCTTATGTGTTTATTGGCCTGTAATCTATGTCGACATTTCATAGCTATGTGTGCATATGGACAAGTTATATGATGCTTCTTTCTCATGAAAGTATATTCTTTGGTTATATTTTTTTCACTTTGTTTGCATAATTGGCTACAATTTCAAGCTTTTAGGTTTATTACATTTTCATTTATTTGTTTTCCATGTGCAGGTGGACTTATTCTTCTACAGAGAACCTGAGGAGACTAAGAAACAGGAAGAGGAGGAAGCGGTAGCAGTTGCTGATTATGCACTCCCTGCTGCTAATTTTGGACTTGCTTCTGCTGATTGGGGTGCCCAAATTACTTATGGCCAGTAGAATGCTGAAGCAGTTCCACCACCTATTTCAACTGTTCCTGCTGCCGTATATCCAGATCAAGGTATAAGTTTTTCAAACACTAGTAAACTTCATTTAATCTACCTTGTGATCCTGTTTATATATTTACAATTTTTTGTTGTACCATTGCAATGTTACATGCGTTTCACCATGCTGGTGGTAGTGTTTTTGGCCCCTAACACAATATCTTTATGTGTTCCTACTTCAGGTGAATGGGATGTTGCACCAGCTCCACCCCAATTTGCTACTGCAGTAGCACCTGCACCTTCTGTTACTGGCTAGGATGAGTGAAACAAGATAACGTCAATACCATGTTTATTGTTATTATTCGTGATTATTACTTGCTTGAGGGATTAAGCAACATCAAATTTCCCTTTTTTTTATTTTATATTTACCTAGAGTATAGCTAAGTTGTAGACGTTTGGATTTTAAAATTTTAACATAAACCTTGATATAGTAATGCTATATTTTCTTATTCGCAATCGTTGAGATCACTTCTTAATTTGCCATGTTGAAGAAGTGAATACATAGAAATTGGAAGTTAGAATGTATTTATGGTAAGTTTGCTTAGTTTAATCCCGTTTTGAAAAGCTTGCAAGGATTAGGCTAAATAGGAAACATTTGCTAGGACGTTTTGGTTAGTATATTTACGGAATTTTTTTTTTTGGTTAAGGCATGCATCAAAATATGCTGTTAATTTAAATAGTGCTAAACCAATTTAAAGACGTGTTAAAAAACTTGTTAGAAAGTTGTTTGTTAATCAAGATTTTAAAATTTAGTGTTACAATTTAAAGTCAGTAAGAGAGTTGTGTTAAATTGGTGTTCTCAATGGCATTATCAAACAAAAAATAAGTTCTATCAATGATCTTAGACGGGCAATTAGTTTTAATAGTATCCTAAAAGGCATCTAAACTTTATTATTAAATGTATATATATATATATATATTCTGACATGTATCTTTAAAAAAAATATGTAAATCATAATTTTATAATCATCAAATAATTTTGATACCTTGCACTCACAGGCATAGTCTAGTGGTAAGTGCATATGAGTAAATCTGAGAGGTCTCAGTTCTACTCCCCAATCCCTATTTCAAAAAGGAAAAAAAAAAAAAGAAGAAGAAAAAGAAGAAGAAGGAGGAGAAGAAGAAGATGATGATGAAGAAAAAGAAGAAGAAAAAGAAGAATAGTCCCCTCCTCCTTCTCCTCCTTAAGGAAGAAGAATAAAAAGAAAATTCGAAGAAAAATCAAAGAAGAATAATAAGAAGAGGAGGAAGAATTGATAAAAAAGAAGAAGGAGGAGGAGGAGGAGGAGGAGGGAAAAAGGGGGTAATTTGGTCTTTTGCTATATTTTTAACGGCAGAAGTAGACGGAATGATCATTTTGTTGACGAAGATAAAAGATAGGAACATTTTAATATGTTTCTGAAAATATAGGGACTAACTTGTTAATAATGGTAATACTCAAGAATTAAATTGTAAATTTCTTATAAAATAATTATTTTAAAAGAAACCATACCTCACACTTTAGGACATTGTCTAATTTCATGAAAATATATTCATACATATTAGATAACATAATATTAATACATTAAATATAAAATGTTTGAAAACTAATTTGATATCGAATTTAGTATAATTCAATTATAAATTTATAAAATAATTAAATATTTGAATGACATTTAAAAAAAATCAACATGGATTTTGAAGGGGCTTTAATATTTAAACTTCAATGGAGTCTAGGATTTCCTAAAAATTGTCTGCCTAAGACGCGCTAATATTTCAACGGGCCCTTAAAACCCTAGTTTCTTCCCTCTAGGTTAAAGAACTCTTACCTCATCTGTTGGTCATACTCTCGCTCCGTCTCCCTCAAGCAATCGAGCTTTTGCTTTGCGCAGCCATGGCCACCGGCACAACACCAGAACCAGCACGGGCTCTGTCCCAGAAAGAGTTGGATATACAGATGATGTTGGCTGCTGAAGTCCACCTCTGCACAAAGAACTGCGACTTCTAGATGGAACATTATGTTTTCAAGCGCCGCAATGATGGTATATACTATCTCCTTCCTTCATTTGCATTTGCATACGTTTTTGTGCAAATTTTCTTACTTGAAGTGCTTTTATTCTGTTTCATTATAATTTTTTAGGAATTTCAATTTTTGATTTGATGTTTGTAATACCCGGCTAGACGCCGGTATCAGAATTCTTATTTTTCGGCGGGAGCTCCGTTGGAATATGGAATCCGAGGGTGTCGAAGGTTCCTAGAAGGGTAAAAGAAAGGTTTTCTCAAATGTTTTTAAGTGGTTTAAGGTTTTGAGTACAAAAGGAAATGAGTTTTTTGAAAGAAAAGAGCCAAAGAAGAAATGCAAGGTTCGGCCGCTGAAAGTGAGGTTCGGCCGCCGAACGTTGCATGGTTTTGGTTTCACGTTTGGCCGCCGAAGGTGGTCTGACCAGCCACCTATAAAAGGCCCTAGGTCGATGAATGGATAAGATTTTTCTTTCCATTCACAGACAGAGGTGAGATCATGTTCTTCCTTGGGTGATCTTCATGTTTTCTTCAAATCTTGCAAAGTTTTGATGGGTTTTATGTTGTTTTGAAGCTTTTGAGCAAATCACCCAAAAGTTTTGAAGTTGGAGACTTTGAGGGAGAGTTTCTCCATATCTCCACGTTAGGATCGTTTATCTTCTTGTTTGTAAGAGGTAAGTGTAGATCCTGAACTTCTTTTCATGTTTTATGAAGGGTTTATGGAGTTTTTGAGTAGAGATGCATGTTTAGGGTAAGTTGAGGTTTTGGTTGATTTGTGGTCAAAGCATGTATATGTGTTTGGTTGTGTTGTTTGTTGGGGTTTTAAGTTAGTTTTGAACCCCTTTGTGCCTATACTTGAGTATATGCAGGTTGTGAAATTGTGGTTTGCATGTTTTGGGTGTTTGGAAGGTTTGGGAGGCTTGTTTGTGCATGAAGCTGAGTTCTGGATGAACTCAGGTTCGGCTGCCGAAGCAAGGTTCGGCCGCCGAACCCCTTAGGATGGCTGTTTTGGCCGCCTAACCTTGCCCCCGAAGGTTGAGACTTTCGTCTCTGGAGGGAAGGTTCGGCCGCCGAACATGCCGCCGAAGGTGGATGACTTTCGGCTCTGGAAGGTCTTTCAGCCCCCGAACCTTGCCCCCGAAAGTTTAGACTTTCGAATCTGGAAGGGACTTTCGGTTGCCGAAGGTGCCGCCGAAAGTGCCCGAGTTTCGTCTCTGAAGAGGGGGTTCGGCCGCCGAAGGTGCCGCCAAAGATGCCCTGTCCAGCTTTTTTTTGCTTGTTTTCCAGGCTTGCTTGAGGATGTTTTAGGGGGGTTTTTAGGGAGTTGTTTATAAGTTGCTTAGAGTGTGTTTGGCACCTTATTCGAGTCCACCTGTGTAGGATCGGACCCGAGGGACCGAGAAGGCCATCAGTGTTAGCTGTTGCAGAGTCAGTCCAGCGTCTGCCAGAGGTGAGTAGAACTAAACTTAATGTTTTCAATATGAGAAATTGAATGTTTTGAGCATGTATCATGCATCATGAGTATATGTAATAGGATGATTGCATTAGTAGTCACGACTATGATGCATTGCATTCTTTATTGTTGATGTGGATGGACCAAGGCGACCTCAATAGCCCACGATCTGTTAAGTAAGGAAAGACCTGTGTGAGCTCCCTAGGGGGGGCCGGGCGCTGACAGAGGGAGTTTTGAGGTCATGTCCAATCCGAGATGTGAAATGTTTGTGCTGTGACGCATTCCATGAAAGCATGTAATTAATGAACAGTTTTCATTGTTTCTCCTCACTGGGCTTTTTAGCTCATCCCTCTCCCCTCACCCTAGTTTTGCAGGTCAGAGGTAGTCCAGGAAGGCGTCAAGGGTAAAGGTTTTGGCTATGTAATAGAGTAGCGGACATGATGTAATTTAAAGGATTAATATGTAATGTAATGGATAGAGTATTGTGCTTGGCCCTAGTGTATGGTTAATCCCTTGTTATGCATGATCCTGTTTTATGTTTCTTGTTGAGAAATGTGTGGAACCAAGGCTGACTTATGATATGCTGACCCTATGAGAGTGGGTTCTATGTTTCCAGACATAGTGCATGCAGGTCAAGCTTGGTAAGTGGGAGGAAAGTTTTCAGTTTTTTTATGTTTATGTTTGATCATGTATGGGATTTATCAGGTACACAGAGTTCAGGATGGGCTTGCTACGGGTCCCGGCGGCCTTAAGCCGATCTGGATCCTAGCTCCGGTAGCGGTCCGATTTCCGGGTCGTTACAATGTTTCATATGAATGATGTTGGAATAGCTTAGTCGGAGATCTTAAATCTATGGTATCTGTAATGTCTATAGGTCATGGTGTTTCCACTCAAATCACCTTCCACTGTAATGCGAATACAAATTTTGACCATTGTCTATATACGTGATATTACGTGAATTTATAGGTTATGGCTTCAACTTTTTGATAGTTGTTGTAAGTCTTGCTTTCAGTGCGAAATATAAGTGCCATAAGTCATGCTCTTAATGGTTCAATCGATTTCAGTTACTACTGGTATCCATAAGATATGGAGTGAAATGGAGTTGACAGTTGCTAACTGCATTTTTTGAATTACTCGCTCAGTAATTTTATTTGTTTCATGAACCTTGATGTATTGATGCTATATTTTTTTATTTGCAACCGTTGAGATCACTTCTTAATTTGCCATGTTGAAGAAGTGAATAGATAGAAATTGGAAGTTAGAATGTATTAATGGTAAGTTTGCTTAGTTCAATCCCGTTTTGAAAAGCTTGCAAGGATTAGGCTAAATAGGCAACATATGCTAGAACGTCTTGGTTGGTACATTTAAGGAATTTTTTTTTTTGGGGTTAAGATGTGCATCAAAATATGCTGTTAATTTGAATACTGCTAAACCAATTTAAAGACGTGTTAAAAAACTTGTTAAAAAGTTGTTTGTTAATAAAGATTTTAAAATTTAGTGTTATAATTGAAAGTCAGTAAGAGAGTTGCAATAAATTGGTGTTCTCAATAGTATTTTTAAACAAAAAATAAGTTCTATCAATGATCTTAGACGGACAATTAATTTTAATAATATCCTAAAATGCATCAAAACTTTATTATTAAGTATATATATATACATTCTGACATGTATTTTTAAAAAAAATATGTAAATCATAATTTTATAATCATCAAATAATTTTAATACTTTGCACTCACAGATATAGTCTCATAGTAAATATATTTGAGTAAATCTAAAAGATCCCATGTTCTACTCTCTTAATTCCTATTTCAAAAAAAAAAAATTTGATGCCTTAATTTAATTTGCATTGTTTAAATTATAAGTTATTAACAATTATTTAAAAGACTATTAATAAAGAAGAATTAAAAAAACTAATAAAAAATTAAAAATAGTATACAGAAAAAAAAAAAAAAAAACCAAAGAAAGAAATAAAAAAGACATCTATTCTAGCGGATTTCATTTTGTTTCTTGAAAAAATTAAAGAGTTAGAAATGAGATCTTAAGATACTTTTAATTTCAATATTTTTTATTGAAATAAATTTTAGGGAAAAGAAAAAAAATTCATAATTTTATTAATTTTTTAATTCAAATCGAATATTTATAATATTGGACGATTAACAAATGGAGATAATTTTTAAATAACATTAAAAATATTAATATAAAAAATAATTTAATATAAATTAATTTCTACTCTAAAATAAAAATAAATAAATTTATAAAATATTTTTTATATTTTTTTAATTGATAATTACAATATTATATATTATTTTAATATAAATTAAAATCATATACTCTCTCAGTCTCCCTCGGAAAAACCTAGCTCATCCCTCGCTCTCTATCTGACACAGACGGTTACAGTTCTCTTCCTCTCAAGCTGTTTCATAGAAGCCATGGCGATGGCAGCAGCTCCCACCCGGACTTTGTCCCAGAAGGAGTTGGATATACAGATGATGTTGGCTGCCGAAGTTCACCTCGGCACTAAGAACTGCGATTTCCAGATGGAACGCTACGTGTTCAAGCGCCGAAATGATGGTATTTACTCTCTCTTGGATACATATGTAAGTTTGATTATCTTATTAGGAAGATCTCCGATAAGCGGTATATTCAATGGCTGCAGATGATTATGTTTCCACTCGATCATCCGGGACTAGTTCTGATATAATCCCCTTTTTTTTCTTTTTATTTTGATGATGTGAATTTTGTGTAGAATTAGGAATAAAGCGAATCACTGATTCAATAGTCTTAGCCTCTTAAGCTGCCTTGTGAATGAATCAGAGTAGAAGGAAGATATATTATGGAATTGGATTACTTGAATTGCTTAAGAATCTGTCTTGTTTGAAGTAGTTACTTTTTAATTCGAATTGATCTTTACGGAAATACTGCTTTTTTCTTGGAGACACTTGTGCATATACAAGTTGTATTTTAGCAGTTCTAGAGATTCATATACATGTATTAGTTGTATGCATCATGATTTTGCATTCCAGAATCTATTTCCTAGTCTTGCTTGTCTTTACTGTTGCTTATCTAAATCCTGAAGTTTGATGTGCTGTCAAGATGTTAATGATGTTGGTATGAATTACTCCTTGTTCCTTCCCAGGAATTTATATTATCAATCTTGGTAAGACTTGGGAAAAACTTCAACTGGCTGCTAGGGTTATTGTTGGCATTGAGAACCCTCAGGACATTATTGTTCAGTCTGCAAGGCCTTATGGTCAAAGAGCAGTCCTCAAGTTTGCTCAATACACCGGTGCTCATGCTATTGCTGGAAGGCACACTCCCGGTACATTCACTAACCAGCTCCAAACATCTTTCAGTGAGCCTCGTCTCTTGATCCTCACTGATCCAAGAACTGATCACCAGGTGAATCCTCCCCTATTCATGGCCTTAAGCTTAGTGTGGATGCCTTTTTTATGAATGTTTTATTTCCTATATGAACCTTGACCGAATTCTAACTTTTCTTACACATGCAGCCTATTAAGGAATCTTCTCTAGGAAACATTCCCACCATCGCTTTCTGTGATACTGATTCTCCTATGCGATATGTGGATATTGGCATCCCTGCAAATAACAAAGGAAAGCACAGTATTGGGTGCCTATTTTGGCTCTTGGCAAGAATGGTTCTACAGATGCGTGGCACTATTCCTCAAGGGCACAAGTGGGATGTTATGGTACACTCATAGTAGCTGATGGCTTTTTGCATTCAATGGTTCCAATCTATTGTTTGCTCTTTCAATTCCCAGTATATACAATTTCATTGCTTGAACACACATCCTCTGACTCATGTAGTCACCTGTAGAAAATGTAGGCATTTATAACAGCTATTTATATGAATAAGGCATATTATATTCCTGTCTCGTTGAAAGGTGCACAAAAGTTTAAACATTTGTTACAGACAGTTTGTGTCAAAATGCTTGTATAAGTGGCCATCAGTGTTTTTTCTACTTTAGTTTATTATATATCCATTTATCTTTCCATGAGCAGGTGGACTTGTTTTTCTATAGAGAACCTGAGGAAACCAAGGAACAGGAAGAGGAGGAAGCAGTGCCCGTTGCTGATTATGCACTACCTCCTGCTGATTATGGGCTTCCTGCAGCTGATTGGGGTGCCCAAATTGCTGATGGCCAATGGACTGCTGAAGCAGCTCCACCACCTATTGCTGCTGTTCCTGCTGCCAATTTCTATCCAGAACAAGGTATTGAGTTATTCCAACACCAGTTTAGCTCCCTTAATCATTTTAAATTTACATTTCATGAAGTTGTCAGATGCTGCTTTTGATCCAACTCCCTTTTTTTTTTTTCTTTCTCAATTTCTTTTCTTTCTGATAACACTTCTTTTTGGGTTCAACTTTAGGTGGATTCACCACAGAATGGGATGCTGCAGCTCCACCACCGCAATTTGCCGGTGCAGCCGCAGCCGCAGCCGCCACCCCGCAATTTGCAGGTGCAGCAGCCCCCACCCCTGCGCTTGCTCCTACTGGCTGGGATGAGTAAAGCATGAGGAGTTTCTATGCATATTAAAATTTTATTAGTTTTTTTTTTTTCAAGGGATTATGAACATCAAAGTTTTTGAAAGTTGATCTTCATTGACCTAGTGATGTTGTTTTCTTATTTTTCAACAGTCAAGTTTTCTTGCTTTTTTAATGTTGAAAAGTTCAAAAAAGAAAAAGTTAATGCAGTGGCCGATATATAAGATGGGTCTTTTGAATAAAAAAAAACCGTACCGATTGAAATTTTGACTGATTATGGAAAAACTTGAACTATCAGTTTAACCTGTTATACATGACAAGTTCAAGGCGTTACTCCGGTGAATGTTTTCAAACTCACCAAAATCAGTCTTTGAAACTATTAAATTTTCCGCTGCTTTGCCTATTCATTAGAAAAAAGAATACCTGAAAAATTGCTTCACCCTGATGATGCAACGTGGGCATGGGTTTCCAGAAATCAGCTTGCTTTCCCGGAGTGGAAGATGCGATGAATATATGAAACAAAATGTCTATGAATTAATCGATTGCAAAGTTATCACTCCGAGTATTGCCTTATTAACGAGATCTACTATTGAGGCAGCTGTCAATAATGAGTTCATTTTATAAACAAAGAGTTAAAGACTGACTACAAATTTAACCTTGCAAACTAGAGATCTAGATTTGAAATTTACATATAAGATTATTTCTGATCCTGATCCTAGAGGAATTGGAGAACCCTGAGCTGGGAGCTCCAAATGAATTAGCATATTCGTGTTGTGTTGTCTCGATCACACTCTTCTGAACAAAAATCAGACAAAATGCCGCTAACATTACAGTAATTCAGTACATAGCTTCAGGAGATGCCAGTGCCTTTCTTATCTTTAGGGAGGTGTCCTGCTCTTTATTCTCTATTATGTAATCCACATCCTTCGGATGGGATCAAGAGATCGGATAAATTACTATCATCTCAAATCCAAGGTAACTAACTTATTTGGAAAAGTGCCTCCCCATGTGTTACCCACTGCAGAAACCGCTCTGAAAATCCACCCGTCGCGTCTTCAGAAGAGATGTCAGCCCCTGTTTGATATTTTCCCTGAAGGTAAAAGGAATATGGTGAAATAATATTTGAAACTAATGCAGCCCCGCAAATTATAAGATTATAACATGATGTGCAAAACCAGCGAACGTTTCCATTTTACATTGAGGTTGATGCATTACAGAATAGTTTTTTTGAAAAACATCATTTTAGATACTGTAGGGAAAATGTTATTTTATTATATTAATATTCTTATGGAAGACTTATTCTTATAATATGATAAAACTCATTAATTATTTTTTCGATTTTGAAAAATATATTAAAACGTTTTTAATGTTTTAAAAAGTTTAAAACTTAATCCCAACGTTAATTTTGCTATTAAATATTTTACTATTTAGTTCTTATAACTTATTAGTTGGTCTCTCAAATTTTTAAAAAGTTTACTAATTAATCCCTTTAAGTATTTTAAAATTTTTATAATACTTAACGGTTAAAATTAACAGAATGACTAATTAATAAACTTTTTAAAATGTTAGGGACATTTTAATACATTTTTTAAAATCGAAAAACCAACTAATGAGTTTCTCCATACTAAATATAGTATGGACTAAATAGTAATTTTTTTAATTTAATATTGAATATTTCTAATATAATTAAGAAAATTTTCTCAACGAAACGTAAAATGATTATTATCTGCCTAGAAGCATGTATTGAAATTAATTTATCATCTATAGACATCCTCCCGTGTGAACCCCTATGTCATAAGTGTCAGATATTCAACACTAACCTTCGAGCTAGATCCAGACTCACTGGCAGATATTTCGCGTTTCAGTTCATTCACAAGACAATCATGTGATAGGCCAGCAATTGACCTGCAACCATTAAAACATCAATGGGCGTTAACTATTATTTGTAAGCCACTGCGTTCAAGAACTCGGTGGAACCATAAACTTACCTATCAAAAGGATCTCCTTCACAAGAATTCCCTGATGAAGAAAGCCAGTCCAAGTCAAGAAAATTTGAGCAACTACATGCATCCCCATGTTCATCATAGCAAATAGGATCACTTTCATAGTATTCTTCCCCTATATCTTTAAAAAGTTGCATGCGAGGCATTGAGGGAGTATACCTAAATTGACAACCAACATTCTATCAGCAGCAATGCAGTTGAATGCTCTCTCATCAGAGTTCATGAACATTAAATTTACCGACTGTTGAATGTAATTATTACATGCTAAATTTGAAAAGCTGGTTAACACTTACAAGCCTGGCTTTCTTGGGCATTAGCATTTACATATGCTACTTTACAATATGTTTTAACATGGGTGTATTGTACCAAAAAGTGATGTGGTGAAGTAACAAGTATGGAGATGTGATTTAATACAGACCTAGAGTATGACATATCACTTTCACAGGTGGAGATCTCTGGAGTTGAATCTGAAAGACCCTTGCAAACTCCTTGCTCCTCGGAAAAAGCCTTATTATGTACAACCTTGGTAGCTGTTACAAGCGAGTCACTTTCACAAAGAAGATTGCCATCTGATAGTGACCTTTTAATGAATGACCTGAAGATAGCCGAAATCAATGTTAGAAATTCAAAAAAGGAACTCTTGGTCCTGGATCAGTTTGCATTGTATATCCTGGCCCAAAAGCACACAAATTCTACTGAGACATGAATATGAAATGGTCATCTGCAATTTTCAAGATAAAAATACTGAATGATTTCATAAGATGCGAGAACAATAACTTTATAAAAAAAAAGAGAGAGAATCATGAAAAAAAAAAAAAAAAAAACAATTAGCTTTAAGCTGAGAAATTTATCTGTACAATAACAGTAGAACAGGATCCATACAATTGAGAGAGATTTTCAACTGAAGAGGTCTGTGATCTATGTGTTAAATGGGTTCTATTATTCCTAGATGGAGCTTTATATGCTTCCCTCTTAACTACACTTCGTTGAACAAAACTTTTAGAAAAAGCCCAGACATCTCTTTTTGTTGTCTGATTATTTTTTTTCCGTTAACTGATAAAAACAATATGTGCAAATTTACTAACATGGGTCTATATGCATTCCTCTTAACTACACTTTGTTTAATAAAATATCAAAGAGAGAATCAACTTTTGAATGAAAATCAAGACTTGATTGTGACGAAAGTCTCTCCTGCATTCAAAAGCTCCATCCTCTTTTTGTCTGATTACTTATTTCTATTATCTGATAAAAGCAAAATGTGCAAATTTCTGACATGATTTTCTGAAATGTTTTGTAGTTTCTAAGGAAACCACAGTATTGCACTAACGAATTGTTTGCTGTTGAACAAAATTTTCATGCGGAGAATATTTGCAATCATGAGGAATATAGTACCTAGCACCCTCATCAACCAAATCAGGACCATGTCCTCTAACATTGTGATGCTGATCTGAATCCAATTCCCATAATGCTGGCTTTCCCTGTTGTGGTTGGAAGTGACCCAAGAATCTGCTTAAAAATTACTGTCATGTTAAACAAGTAACTTTCCCATGCCAGTGCACCTCATATCAAAATTTGAGAATGCCTTGTAGCTTCTATTCCAGGAAAAACTCTGATGCTTTTGAAAAGAAAGCAGATTTAACTTACACGTTAATAGCGTCTTGTTTTTCAGCATCCATGTATGCATTACTGTAATAACGCTGTAAAGTTCTAAAAAACTCTTGGGACTGAGTTGCAGCTTTCCACTGGCCTCTCCTTTCTGAAAATATCTGTTAACATCACTTCAAAACAGTGACAAACGGGAACCAACGAATTCTAGTCTAGAGAAATCAAAGCATCTAGACGGGAAAAGAACAAATGAGTCTCCTCCGATATGCCAAAGGGCAAATTGTAACCCAATATCAACTGGATTTCACTCTAATGAAAAAGTAGTTTATTTAAGCCTATAAGAAGGGGTTCAAATGTTAGAAGTAAAGTTCCAAACTACAGCTGTCCCAAGGAGTGGTAAATAAATTATTTTAAGAATAAAGATAGGAAAAGCATATAATTTTTCTACTTTTAAAATGATTAACTAATAATATTAGTATCTAAATTGTTTCCTATACTAAATAATTTGTCTTAACTCACTCAGCTTGCTTACTTCATCACTGATGGACAGGTTCAGACATCAAAATTAAACTCTTTGTTCTTTCCTCGGCACAACCAAATAGATGACTGCATGCGAAGTTACTTTTGTTAAATTAAATTTCAAACCTAATAACACCACCAGTTGGCATGGTTGATAGATCATACTCATTTGTTTCACACAGTATGAACATGCTGAAGACTTGAATAACCCTACAACAATCGCTTGTTAATATACATCTTTACGCCTAATTGAGCTTTTGCATCACTTTAAAATATACTTATTAAAAACTACCACGCACAATTTCTTTGCTGTTTCTAAAATTCTACACTTCTATGTTATTCACTAAAGAGCAACAGCCACAGCCACAAGTTTATAATCTTGGAGAAATCAAATACATCAAATTCATCAAACAGAACAAAGGCAATAGACCTACTGGCAAACATACTACAAGCAAATATCTCTAATCCCAGTTGCATTGTGTAATATCTAAAAATTTTAAATTCAACCTTATTCAGAAAGAATTACCTTGTTGTGTGCAGCAGAGCCACCATACTGTAATGCAAGTGTGTCACCCATTGTCTCATAGATCCCCATTAAATCCTCTGCTAACGGATTATCTAAATCAATATTTTCTGATTCTACAAATCCAAGAGCACGCAGTTGATGACCAAGAGCCACCAGACCACAGGCATATTGGGCAACATTTGTGCGATCTAAACAGTCTATGCAATTGGTCCTTAGCACCCCATTTTGAAACATAGGGGTCTTGATACTCTGATTTATGTCATCTTCAGAACAAGCATTGGTAATTCCTGAGTCCAAATTCCTTCTCAAGTCATTTTCATTGGAAGTAATTTTGAGAGAGCATTCATCATCATTTTTCCTGGAGAATATTTACATTGCCAACAGCATAAATAGCTAGCAATAATTGAGCAGAAATGATAGTAATTTGGCTAAAATGAGAAGTTGCTAATGGAGTACAATATTCCACACGGCATAAGCCACCAAATATAAATGTCTAAAAGCATTCCCCAAGCTGGTCAAGCACCAACCTCGAATAATAAATGAGCATTATGAATCTTTGCCGTTACAATTCAACAAATCATAAATCAAATGCTGTGAATTATAAATAGGTTCAAAAGCAATGCCAAAAGATTGTTTAAATGGACAATCAATGCACAGAAAACCTTGTCATAAGAGATGAAAAATGCTGTAAAGAAGTCAGCAGCATTACTTACTCAGATGAATACAAAAACCCAATGGGCCTTAAACTTGGTGTGACTTGACAATAAAAGATGCCAGTCAAGTTCAATGCATATGCTGCCACTTTCCCTAGAAGTGACAATACATTGGTAGCTCTGTTCAAAAACAATCAAATAATATTCACATCAATAACACCAAAAGTAATTGGAGAAGGGAAAAAAAGGAGGACTAATGTGAGCTTAATACTTTCTGGAATGTCTATGCAAATCCCAGTGGAGGAACCTAAGGCGCTTATCCTCTGATAAGCCTTTATTTATGTATCTGATAGCATTAGCAAACTCGGTGCGGAGTATACTTTCTCGAGGCTTCTTTTCATGTGTCTGTCAGTCATGAACACAGTTGCCAAAAGATTATGATCCATTTACATGCATGGTCATGCACATACGTAACAATTTTTCTCTTAAACATTGCTGGGGCCTACCTTTATTAAATTCAAAATGATTATTGGATTTCCATATCTCTTTACAAGATTTTCAAAATGAAGCTTCGTAGCCTCATAATTTTGGTCTTTCTTCAATACTGTGAACAGAACAGGAAATCAGCATATTTTATGAAAAATTACCACTGAGATTATCACAATTTAAGTCTGCCGAAATCATACATATAATATCAGGTTTAATATTCAATCGTGAAGTTTCCTGGGACCAGAAAAGTGGAATTGAACCCCGATCTTGCACAATAGAACTTATTTGCACTGGATGTCCCTCAGGAACATCTTCAAACACAATTTGTTCTGTCTCAACATCATTAGCCACCCTACCCTTCTCATTCACACCGCGTTTTAAATATCTACACAAAAAAATATAGGAAGCAAGAATAAATTTCTTTTTAAGAGCAGCAGAAAATGCTTGGGAAAAGAAAAGAAGATAAAATATTAATCACACAATATTTTGGAAATTTATCAAGTTCAGGGGCGTAAAATAAAAGCTGAGATGGCAAAAAATGCAGTTTAAACTCTTGAAGTAATCTAGTGGGCAAGTTGCTCAGAAGGTCAAAAGTACCTTGTGCCGGCATAATGTCGTGATCGCCTAGCAATTAGAGTCAACTTAAATTCCCTACCAGCTACTGAAAGTTTGACCTGGATACCAAATCAGGAAACCAAAATATTCAAAGCTTGCACAAAATTTTGCTTAAATTTTACCCAGAATGAGGAACAAGAGAATGGCCAGATAAATTATTGTGAAGATGCAGTTAACAGCCTTGTACACTGACTTGGCTTACAAATGACCATGTACTTAATTTAGTTATCCTTGCTAAATTCCACTGGCTGGCTCCCAACTCAAAATGTAAAAAACATGGGAAGTGAAAAGATGGAACATAGAAGATGCAAAAGAAAAACATCATATTTGCCACCATATGCAATAGATATTGATAATAATTACTCTTTCCAATTCCGACCAAAAAAGAAAAAGATACAAAGGCACTGCTCTTTTTATGTGAGTAAAATAATTATGAGCATATACAGGCAAGGTTAGAAAATAAAATGCACCTGTTTAAAGAAGCCATATACTAATGCCACTGTCCATAGAGTATTCTTGAGGTTATTCCGGATTCCTCGTGTTAAAAATTCATTCCAAACAAACATTGTTTCATAGTGAGCTTGCCCTGTCTCATTGCTACATAAATTCTTTTGAAGACAATGCATGACATGATATGAATAGCTGAAAAAGAAGTCCCTTGTAAGATCCATTGTGCATAGGAGCTTCTTGTATCTACGCCACATAAAAAAAAGGCAAGCAAATTTAGTGCATGTTTAAGGAGAAAGAATAATATTGAATGCTGAGGGAAAAAAACCAAAGCTAAAGGACGGAAAAAGAAAAGAAAGAGAAAATAAAAGGGGAAAAAAGGAAAGGAAGTGACTTCTCCCCCTGAAACCCGATGATACCTTGCCTCATTCAATATGTTATATTAACATCATCACAACAGCAATGAAGATTGCCCCTGTACACATGCAAGAAACCAACTGGCAATAGCCACTACAGAACATTATCAACTAAGAGGATGCGACAGTAATGTTTAACATTGCATAATTCAAAATTATATAATGTACTAGTTTCGTCTAAAAAAGGAAGGAAAGAAAAAAGAATAAAGCTATACCACCAGAATAACTCAAAATAAGTTTGAGTAAGAGAAGTCCACACCGTATATTAACACCGAAGGGTGTATTAACAAAAATAGTACAGATATTACCTCCACAGGGTTGAACTTGTCTACTTCTAATAGACGATTCCCAACTCAGACTATTTGTCCCAAAAATTAATGAAAGAAAATAAAATAATAACCATGACAAAATCCTAATAATTACAAATGAATAGTGCGCAATTTTGATAACTAATCTCATAGGTCCCCTTAGAAGTACCAAGTACATATTACATTTACATGCAGAATGGACAAAAGACCTGTTCTCATTCTTAGAATTAGTCATATTGGACCGCATAGAAGAATTTGGAATAGGAATCATCTCGCTTTTGCTGATGGCATATATTGTATGGCCACATATTGCACCAATTTTCCTTCTTTTGGTTATCAGCAACATGTAATAAGGTCCCAAAAACTTAATGAAACCTAGTTTCAACAACAACAAAAAAAAAAGAATCATGAGCTCTATAATAAAATGGATGCAAAGATTAGACAGAGCAATATAGCATACATACCAACTATTCCATAGCAAGTAGTTACAAATTTAAGTCCACCAGTTGATTTATTCCCTTCATGTATTCGCCTTAGCAAGTCACAGCATTCACTTTCTGAGTAGGTTGTAGAATCTTCAAGAATAAATAGTTCAGATGGTTCTAACCGGTCAATCTTTAAAATCCTCCAAAAAGTTCTGTTCTTATCTCTTCCTATTATATAAAAATTCTGTAGCAAAGGAAATGAAATGAAATGAGTAGTGGACAAATTGTGTCACAATATATGATTCTGATTTCATAATCAACATAAATTAGTCATTTTATATTGATAAAAACAGAAAATACATAGTATTTGGTGAATCAAATGCAAAGACAAAGGCTTTTTACATCTCACTATTTGAGAGGAGCAAAAGTAGACAATAAACACGTGGAAGGTGTCCTAAAAAAAATTTGCAATAATTGGTAATAAATCTCAACATATGATCAAGACAGCAACATCGGTGTAGGCAAAAGAGCAAGTAAAATGAAATTAATACAATAAAAGAGAAACACAAACAACGTAGGTCAAATTTGTTAACTACTTTCTAACAAAAATTTAATTGAGGAGAAAAAAGAAATATTTTCAAGAAGTTGAACACGTAAACAACTCACTGAACCACCTAGAAATAAATGAACGGTGGCAACAGAGGAAGGATCTTACTGTTCTTCATTACTTAATCAATTTAAAAAAAAAAAGTTCCGTGGAAAGGCAAACCAATAGTGGAGATTCCAAAACCACCATCTGAAAATTCATCTCCTATCATAAATTTTACAGAGTAGATTTAGCAAATGAATTAAGAAAGACAAAAATCAAACAAGAACTCAAACTCTAATGAGTCCACTACTATCAATTACACGCAAATAAACAGAGAGTACTTGAATAAAAAAAAAAACCTTCATTCCAGATTTCTTATCAGGTCCATTTTTTTACCTGATCAAGTTAAAAAGATAAGTCTGCAATAATATAAACCACGTCAAAATGCAGCCAATCCAAATTATCACTCTATCATAGCTAAAACCACAAGTTGCGTACCTTATGCAAGCAAACTCGCACACAATTCAAAAGAAAATTTACACAAGCTCAAAAAGAAAAATGAATTTTCCAAAACGACTTGGCCCAGCAATCATAACTAGCAAATGCAAAATCCAAAATTAAAAACACTGAAACAATAGGATTGTACCGAGCGAGTCTCATATAGTCGGAATTTCTGCAAGTAGCTTGAATTAGGGTCGGATTTCCCGAAAGTCCAATTAGTTTCCATGTCCATACTGATCTAAGAACCTTCCTCCCCGAGCAGTCGTTGGCTCGGGTCAACTCCGCTGTAACAAAACCTCTACTTCTCAAATCTATACACACGCCACAACACACGCATATCTCTATACAACTCTCTAGATTTCATATTCAAGTACATAGACAAAAATAAACACAAAATGATAAATACACAGAAAGAGCTTAAAAGAAGAGAAAAACTACAGAAAAACTGAGAGTTGTGATCTTGGAGAAGGAAGAGGTTCGTGGAGAGCGCAGCAAACCACTACGAACAGAAACGGCGCGTTCAGATAGACGACGAGAGGAGCAGCGGCCAGAGGGGAAGAGAGAGAGAGAGAGGCGCTGTAGCCAGTAGATAGAGCAACTGCAAGCGCAGGAAAAAAAATTGAGAAGAGAAATTTGCTGTAAATAACGACTTTAGTTGGTTAAGTCTTCGTTTTGCAAGTTCCTAAATTATTCTATAAAAAGAGAAAAATAAAATTCTGACTTTATTTTATATCCTTAAAAAAAAAAATTTTTTTCTTTTCTTTTCTTACATAATTATTTTAGAATAAATATTATCAGAATAAAAGTTTTTTATTGTTTTTGTTTATAATTTAAAATGTAATGATTAACGCCTATAATTTTTTATAAATTAATCCATTTAATTTTATTTATAATCTCATTTTCTTTGTTTAGCATATTATTAAATAAAAAATTCAACTAAATTCTGAAAATTTTAAATTTTTTTAAAATGAATTTTTTTTAAGTTAAAAAAATTAATTTTTTTATTTTAAATAAAAAGTTAATTATAAAAAAATAATTAAATTAAAGTTATGATTCTAATTTCAGGTTGAATGATATTTTAAAAGTACACTTCCTCTTTCATTATATAACTTCCGAATTAGCTTTTACAGGCATAAAATTCATTTTGTTAGACTAATTAAAAATAAATCTAACTATTAATTAAAGTGAAATTTTATGGTTTAAATTATCTATCTCTTTTCACGGTCATTGATCACCCATTTAAAATATTTTCTATTTTTCAAAAATTTAAGGTTTATTATTTAGAATACACTTTTCAATTTCAATAAAAATAGTATTATGTACTTTCGCTTAATTATGTTTTCTATAAATTCATTTATAAATAGAATATTTGATGTAACAATGGATTATTTCATATTTTTGTTTTGTTTCTAAATTATTGCTTGGAATTATTTTTTCCCTTATACAAGATTTTTCATTTTTTCAAAATGAAAATTTTTTGCATTAAAAAAATTAAATTCTTTCCTTTTAAATAAAAAAAAATATTTTAATAAAAAATCAATTAAATTTTTAAAAATATTTTAATTTGAGATTAAGATCTCATTTCCATTTTGAAGCTGAAAAGATTGAAACGGAAATAATAGATTCAACAAAATCGCTTCTGATTTTAATTTGATTTAGTTAAAGATAATTTTTGTCAATTCAAATTTTAAAAAATTCAAATCAATTTTAATTTTGAGTTACATTGATTTAAATTTTATCTAAAATCATACATTAATCACGTTTATTGTAGCCATGTTGGTATTTATTAACAAATTTAAAAATAATTTAACGGCTCGTGATTTGAAAATACATTTTACCAATAATTTATTTATTTATTATTTGAATGGTATATTTCGAATAATGGAGATGGAGTTTCAAAACATAAAATATTTATTTAAAATAATAAATTTATTAATTCATTCTTTAATTTAAAAAAATATTTAAATATTTTTAATATTTTAAATTTTTTATTAATTAATTAATTTATTAATTTTAACTATTAAATAATTTATTATTTAATTTTTATGATATTTTAAAATTTATTAATTATTAAGATAAAATATCTATTAATTAATTGACTATATTGAATAAAATTTACACCTTTTTATAATATTGAATGATTAAAATTAATGAAATAACTCATTATTATATTTTTAAAATTTAATGATTTTTTAAATATTAAATTTTTTCAATTTTTTATTTCCAAGATTCTTTACCGTTTTCTTCTTTTTTTTTAAGTAATTTTCAAATGGAAAAGCATCTCCCATAATTGGAGATGTCATGGTGAATAAGAATATGCTAATATGCCTTTCTCTTTCTCAACTAGCATATGAGCACGTAATAATATCATATACAAAATATACCATTCAATGGTGGAATTACAGCTTATATCCACGTTGGAATTCTAATCCCCAAATATATATTTAACGTTAACATCTCTTTTTTTTTTAATATATATATATATATATATTTGGTGATTATTTAGTATTTTCCAAATTATTCACACAATTTTACTCCCCTAATACATTAAATTGTAAAGGAATGGGTGGGTTTTATATCATTTGGCCTCTATAGTATTAAAAAAATGAATTAATATTTTTTGTTATAATGAATTTGTGTGAATATTCATATGTAAAATAATTCAGCCAATGATTATGTGTAAAGAGAGGTTTTATATCCAAATTAAATTAAATTAAATTAAAATTGTTGTAATGGGTGTTGGTTGACAATTTGTTAATAATTTCAGCTAAAAGATATAAAAGCATCAATTTCACTTTCAATTATATCTACCCTCTTGTTAATTTATTATTAAAAAGTTAAAATAAAAAAATATTTGTTGTGGTAGCTATTTCTTGCAAATATATATTAGACAAGTTGTGGTTCATACATCTCATGATCATCATGATTATTATAAAAACAATTGTATTTGTGGCTAATCAAAAATCAAGAGGCAAAATTAATAAATGTACACATCACTACACATCTCTATGTATTCAGCCCAACATATACCATAATCACACTTGTACATATTACTCTCCTTTGATTTATAATTTTCATGCCTCTGTATGAACAAAGACTATAAAACGAAAATGACAATGTGAATTATCAATATATTATATAGTTTTTACTCTTTTACTAAGTTGTAATTAAATTTAAATTTATATAAAAAAGTATTTTCTAGTATAATTCTAGAAATTCAACATGAATAACTTTATTCAAATGGATTAATATATATAAAATTAGAAGTCAGACTCCTAAACTATATATGCCGATGGAACAAAATATTCATGATGTGTGGACATTTATTAAAATTAAATTAATGCAATGTAAATCTTTAATTGGTGGATATATATAAAGGTTTAAAATTATATGAAAAAAATTTATATTAAATTTAAGTCGGGTATAATTTATTCAAAAACTAATTTAAGAATATAAATGTTTAAAATTTTTATAAAAACATACCATTTATATTTAAAATTGATATTAAATTTAATACACTTCTATATTAAAAATTATATTGGAATATGACATATTTACCTGAAAAAGAATTTTGATAAAAAAAAATTCAATACTATATTAAATTTGGTTCTAAAAGGCATCCCATCCCAAATCCACATAGGATTAAACAACTTCTGTAAATAATTAAACAAACAAATGCTAGCTTGATTGTGAAAGGCATGCAAGCCAGCTAGCTAGGTGCCTTCTATTATATATATATATATATATATCATGTGTCCTTATGTTATTTTTTTGTTTCTGAACCAAAGAAAAATGTTTGCTCAAATATTTATTAAATGTTACTTTGAAGAAAAATAATTTCCCCACCAATGTTATTTCCCTTCAAATAAGAATGCATGATAAAAATTTTATATTAATTAAATATTTATTTTATAATGTGACAAATATTTTAGAATTCAAATATTTTAAAACATTAATAATATTGATAATCTATATACAATAGATTGTTTTACTATTAATTTATTATGAGTTAGTGTATTAAAATTTAATAATGGCGGATTATAAAATAAAAATTAAAAAAATTAAATATTTAAAAATTATAATTATAATATATAATATAATTTAAATTATGTGGCCAATTAATGCCACATATCATTAAAATGGAAATTATTTTTCAAGGACAAATATTGATTTGCTTTCAATAGAACATGCATACAACAAATCGTCTTATATAGACATATCATCTCCGGTTAGCTGGAGCAAGCTAAGCTCTACGACGTGGCAATATAGACATATCATCTCCAGAACCACAACCACGTGTAACGTGAAAAAGGAGCACTTCCTTCCTCAACTCCAATAGGTCAAAAGAACAAAAAGGACCGCATGAGGTTATCCAAGGAGCTATGTGGGGGCCACCATTACTGTACTTACGTTTAGGAGCTATGAGTATTTTACTCGATAAAAAAAATTGAAAGAATTAAATTAATTTAAATTTTTATTTATTTTAATTTAATTTAATTATTTAATTTTAAAAATTTTAATTAATTTAATTTAATTTAATTTTAATAAAAAAATTAAATTGAACTGATTAATAAAAATAATATATTATAAAGAAATTAAATTATATTAAAATTAAAATATTTTAATTAAATTTTTAAAATATTAAAAATAAAATATAAAAAAATTATTAAAAATTTAAACTAATTAAATAGAATTAAATCAACTAAATTAAATAAATTTAATTTAATTTTTAATTAAAATTAATTTAATTTTTATAAATATTAAAATTTTAATTTTTTATTTATTAATTTAATTTAATTTTAAATCAAACCGAATAAATAATTTCTTACTCATGTTTGTGTATGCGGCACTTCTGCTCCCTGTTTCTATAGGGTGGGCTGCCTCTCGCCTTCCAACGATGTGTCGTTTTCTTATCTTAAAACTTTTTGTCTCGTTACCAAAACAAGGGGGAGAGGGGTAACAAGGGGGAGAGGACTACGGGTTGTCCATTTTTTCGAATAAGACATCACGAGTTTCCCATACTTTTTAAAATATATTTAATTTATATTATTTAAATTTCAATTTCAATTTAAAAGATATTATGAATATTGATTCAGCAAAAACTTTTTACTTTTGCCAATCTTGCGAACTGAGGGTTTTATTTAAAAAAACAATAAATCTGAATATTAGTTATTGTAATTCTGAAATTATTATTTCATTTTGATCAAAATTTAAAATAAAACATACATTTTTAAAAATTACTTCAGTTAAGCAAGTTTTAATTATAAACATAATATGTTGATTTTCTTCTTTCAACAGATAGTTGGGCTGTACTTCTTTATAAGTAATTTTTCTTTTATAACAATTTTTTTATTTATTTTGCTCACAAGTATTAATTTCAAAAAAAATGCATGAAGATTAGAGAAAAATTATATGATACAATCAGAATATTTAATAGCATAGTGAAGTGATATTTTATATTAATTATATTACAATATGTGAATAAAAATAATAAGTAAATTGATAATTATTTTTATTTTTAATATATATTAATAATAAAATAATAAATATTTTAATTTTGATTATAAGTGTTATATTATTCCTATAATGTCTCGTGATATTTTAAAAATTAAAAATAATAAATTGAAAACGTTGAATTGGGTGAGAGAAGCAAGAACGTGGGATTGTAAAGAAGTCATGAAAAGGGGCTTTTAAAATAAGGGCGATTTATTATGTAATTTATAAATCAGCTACTACAATATTTTAAAATTTATTAAAATATTATTTTTTTTATTAAGAAAATAATTATTTTAACTTTTTTTTAAAATAAATAAAAAAACAAAAGTAAAAATTTTAAAATATAATTTTATTCACAATAAATTCTCTTATTAATTTAGTCTATAAATATTATTATTATTAATAAATCAGTCTTTATATTTTTAAATTTTATTAAAATATTTATATCCTTTATTTTTTATTTTCTCTTTAATAAAAAAAATTAAAAAAATTAAATAGAAGAAAAGTAATTTAATTTTTTTATTATATTTTTAATTACAGAATCTAATTGAATGATTATTTCGTTAATATAGAGAAAATATAAAAATATTTTAATAAATATTTTAAAATTAAAACAACTAAATTATTAATAATATAAAACTCATAAAGTAAACCTCCCTTAAACTTATTATATGTATTTATTTTTTATAAATTCAAATAATCTATTATCTTTAAATTTAAAATTTTTTTTAGTATTTTAGCCCGTCTCTATATGATTAGTATCATTTCCCGTGTTTATATTGCCTATTAGTCTCTACTCATGAAATAATTAAAATTAAATAAAATTAAATCATAGTTAAATTATTAATAAAATCATTTTGATGGCTTATAAAGTTTTGTTTGAATAAAAAAAATTGTAGTGGCTTATATATTTTATATATATTTTTCTATATATAAAGGTCTAATTGTAATAATCCTTTCTAGCTATATGTAAATTTATGGGTGAATATGATCAGTTAAATTGATTTCGAAATATAGCTTTTATTTTAGAATTTATACTTTGTTTAAGAAAAACATGTTTTTTTTTAAGAAATTATTATAAGGATTTTAAATTTTTAAGAAATTAACTAATTTATTTTTATTTTAAAAATATTTAATTAAAATATCTCTATATTTTATAAAATTAATTTTTTAAATTTTATGTTAAATAAATTGTTAATTATTATAAATATTTATATTATTTAATTAATATTATTTTAATTATATATTATTTAATTTATATAATTTAAATATTTATACTATTTAATTTCTAAATAATACAAAATAAATAAATTTATATTTTATTTTAATAAAATAATAAAATAATTTAATTTTATAAAATAATAAATATTTTAATTGAATAATTTTAAAATAAAGATGAATTAATAAATTTTTAAAGTTCAAATATTGAATAAATGAATCTTATTCGGATAAATCATTTAAAATATTTTAATAAAGTTACGGTTTTTAAATTATTTTTATTTAAAATATTATAATCTTTATGTTTTTAACACTCTAAAATTAATGGATTGAAGATATGATTAACTTAAATAATATAAAATTATTAAATTATCATTTTCCGTATCCTCTTCTCAACATAGTTTTAATTTCAAACTAGAATAAATAGTTTGGATTCAATTCTAAATTCCAATATTGTGGTCAAATATTTTTAAACATAGTAATTAGAATAATGACATTTAATTTATAAAATAAATTTAGAAATTAAATCATAAAAAATTTTCAAATATTGTTTTAATAATTCAAGTTTTTTGAAAGCCACTTTTTTTTTTCTTAAGAAAAAGGACCAAAATCTTGGATTCTTCACTGCCATTTTCTCTTCTATTTAATGAGATTCTTTTGCTTCTTTTTAAACTTTATTGAAGAAAGAATATATTAAGATCTTATTTATTCTTCTTTCTCTTCTAGAGATCTTATTATTTATACCCTTTCCATATCATTTTGATGTTTCATGTGCACACATGCCAAACTAACTTCATCTTTCAATTCTGGAATTTTGCATCACTTCAAATTATAGCCCTTATCAATAACACCTTCACTTCATTGTTTATCTACTTTCAACCTTTTTCTTCTTTTTTTTGTGGTTTACATTTTGCTTTCAATACTTGCCAACCAATTTCAATATTTGTTTGCCCAAAAGCTACTTTCAGTTATCTAGTTGTTTTCACTCTTCCTATCTCATGACTTTATCCTTTTTTTTTTTATTTAAATAATAATAAAAAATTTATACTATCAACGGGAACTCTCAAATTTAGATTATAGTTAAGAGTTTTGTTTTTCTTTTTGCAATTCAAGCTCACATGCTCATATGGGTTAGTGATGGAATTAGATTATAAGTTGAAACTATAAGTTATAATTAAATTTATATATGTATATAAAATATATAATTTTAATTTTAATCCCAAGTACTTTTAGTCCACTATATTAAAATTAAATTATGCTCCGGACTACAAATTATATTAAATATAATTAATTAACTCTAAATATATATGCATGTGAACTTTATTTTTTATTTTTTATTTTTTCTACATAAAATGTTAATGGAAAAATTTCAACTACCTTCCTTCTTGTCTTTATCATCAAATAGATATTGGATATTCATACAATTAGGGATTCTTTTGCTGTTTCTGTTTTAGGAGGTTACGAAATTAATAACACCAATTGATCTTTAGATTTATTATGAGATTTTAAGATTGATACAAAAAAAGAAATATTTAATTTAAAATTTGATCATTTAATTATGTAAACGATATAATTAAATAGGAAAACTACTATTTTAAATTGCTTTTATTATTTCAAGTAAATAATTAATTTAAGAAAAAGGGGTAGATGGTATATCTAATGGTCCTTTGAAAGGCTGTTTGTTATAATGTTCAAATAGCTGGTTCATATTGAAAGGCTGAGCTCAGCTAATTGGCTGTGGGCCTGTTCAGTAGTATGAGGCTGAAACCTTTCTAAGCCAATGATCCTTTAACGCAGCACTGCCCAGTTCAGGATTCATTGCTTCCATTACTGGTCGGCAACCCAAAGCCCCTGCAGCATTTTGAAATGCAATTTTCTTGCTTCTAAGCTCTAAATTCCTACAAAAGAAAAAAAAAAAAAAAACAGGGAACAATTTCAAATTAGTCATCTCTAGTTTCGATATCTACATTTTATAAAATTAAATTATTTAATTTTTCTATTAAATGTATCGTTCTTTTAATTCCAATATTGCCGAATTTAAATTAGACTTTCCCATAAAATATATATATACTATAAGAAATAGTAAAAGTCTTGTATTGGCATGAAGACAAAAAAAACAAAGCAATTAATAAATGTTCATAGGCAGGCCTTGGATTTTAGTGTTCAGCCGGTTCTATATATCTCTACTGTACATCTTCCTCATGAAGCTCTTTGCATGCTGATCCAACCGTCGGATATATTTTAAAGTTTGAGGGATAATATTTTAATAGTAGTTATAAAATTATTAAATTAATTTAAAATTTATTTTTTATTATATATAATAATATATTTTAATAAAATTATTATAAAAAAACAAATGATTACCTTATACTTGATAATAAAAACAGAAGCAGTGATTCTCGAGTTGTTATTAATTTGTCTTTCACATTCAGACAAGATTTTTCTATTCTATCTGTGGCGTTAATGATTTTGATATCATAAATGTAAGCTGTGATAGAGTGTTGTCATGTCACCTTTCAGTGTCAATATTAATTGTGGGTCGTTGAATAGCATTTTGGACAGACGTTGGAGAGCTAATTTGTAATGGATCAAGTTGAAATCCTAAGAAGCTGATTCCTGTGTTAAGTTGAATATAAAATTACGCAATAATATTTAAATTATTTCACATTTAGTTAGTATTGATTTTTTATCTTCAAAAAATTTATATTTAGTATAATGTTATGCAAAATAAAAAATTGTTTACTTGAGTTTTTAATAAATTGTGTAGAGTTATAAATTTTTGTAAGATTAATAACACATTTATAAAAGTATTAAAGAAATAAATGATCTATCTATTTATAATTTTAATTTTATATCTATAATATTTAAAAAAGTGAAAAGGAGAGAGAAAATATTAAAACTTTTTATACTATGCTGAATCAATTAAAAACATATGAGGTGGTCGATATTTATAAACAATCACTCCATCATTTAAATCAATAAATTAGTAAAATATACGAATATAATATATTATTTTAAATTTAAAAATATATATAAGAATGTGTATTTTGATATTGGTGCACATTTATTTTTATATTATAAAAAAATAAAATTAATTATTAAATATTTATAAATTCTATTAGTATTGGTTAATAAATAGAAAATCTCATATTTATAAGTATAGTGGAGATTGATTAGATTATATCCATTAATAGTAATTTTTCATAAATACTCGATCTATTTAAAAGATGACGAATTTTAATAAAAAATCAAGCGTTATACTATTTAAATTTTTCTTTTTATGAGTAGAACTGCATATTAACTTATTACATCTTTAACTTAATGATAACTTATGATTTAATTACTCATTAACTTATGATTTATTTTGATATAAATCTTTGATAATTTAGCATTATTACAATAACAAAATGTAATTCTATAAAAAAATTTTAAAATTATAAATTATTTTTTAAAATTTGTTATTTTATTTTATTAATAAAAATATAAAAAAATATTGAAAACAAGACACCATATATTTAAAAGTTTTGATATATTTTTCTGAGAAATTTAACTAAAAAAAATAAAAAAAAATATTTTTAAAGTCATTTGTCATAGTTATTGGATAAATTGAACAATATAATTCTATTTTTTATTTATAAAATTAATAAATTAACTATAAATTTATATTTTTAATTAATATAATTATTTCATTGCTTGATTTGCAATGTTATTTTACAATTTATAAAAATAATTATCATTTATAATTAATATATTATAAAAGGAAAGAAATGATGGGACTGCTAAAAGGTGTCTTTAATTATTTAAGTCATTTATAATTATAATTTTTATTATATTAATTTTAAAATATATAACTTTAAAATTTTTAATTTTAGTGATTATATAAATTAAAATTTTTTAGTGATATTTAAATTAAACTTCCATACAAAAGATTTATTAAAAAAATTGACTTCTATACAAAAATTAAAAGATTGTGAAATTTATTAAAAAGTTGACGTCTATACAAGAATTGATCAATTCATTTTGAAATTAAATTAATTAATAGTGACAAATTCTTATTTTTTCAATAAAAAAATGATAAAATTCTAAAAAAATAATAATCAAACTTAATATATTTTCAATTATATTTTTTAACCTTTGATTTGACCTATTTTTTATAGTTTATAATTTGCATATGAAAGGCAATAAGGTGCTATTTAAAATACCCATTATATTTTTATATTATTAAAATAAAAACTAAATTTAATTAATTGATTTTAAATATTTATTATTTAAATTATTTATAAAATTTATATAAATCTAAAATCTTTTAACCTTTTTGTACTTAAATTCTTAAAATTAATTTTTTAGTTCATTATAATTCAATTAAAATAAAAAAGAGGTAGTTTCACCTTATAAAATAGAAAAATTAAAATAATAATTTTTAATATGTGATGTAATATTAAATATATTTTTCAAAATAAACTAAAAAAATGTTTTTTTCATTTTAAATTGATATGTATTCAAATTAATTTAAAAATCAAGTAAATTATAAAAAATTCTTTTCACTTTATAAAACTGAAAAATTAAAATAATAATTTTAATATGAGAAGTAATATTAAACATATTTTTCAAAATAAACAAAAAAAATGTTTTTTCCTTTTCGATTGATTTATGTTAACTTAATTAAAAAAAATTCCTTTCACCTTATAAAACTGAACATTAAAATAATAATTTTAATATGTTATGTAACATTACATATTTTTTAAAAATAAAATAAAATTCTTTTTCATTTTAAATGATTTTTTTATAAAAATTGATTAAAAATAAAATAATTACTACTAATAAATTTTATGTTCTATTTAATTTTTAGAAAATTATAATCTATCACATTTAAAATAAAAATAATAAAATATATTCTATAATTCATCTATAATATTACAATATATAATTTATAAATATATCAATTATATAATTCAATATATAATAATTTTTAGTACAATTAAAATAGAAAAGAAAGTCGATAATATTTGGGACAATTATAAACAGAAATATAAACAAGTGTATTTTGCTAAAAATAATATAATATGATAGTTTAAATATTAGAATCAAGATAATGATTTAAAAAATAATTTAATAAATATTTAGATTTTCCAATAGGATGATGACAAGTATTTGAAAAATATTTTAGAAACCAATAGCAAGATTTTCTTCCCTGAAAAACAAAATAGTTTTCATGACAGTGGAGATAAGTAGAAATTTAAAATAAGCATGTTTAGTAAATAATTAGTATTAATTTAAATAATTGAATAATTATTTTGATAGAGCTACACTAGATGATTCTAGATTTATTAGAAGTAGTTATAGTAATATTTTGATTTAATAGGAAAAATTATAATAATAGGAAACTAATATTAAAGCTATGAAATAAAAATTATAAGGAAATTATGGATATTGGAAGCAACTAAATAAACTTATCCGAATATTTCTATAATTACTTAATAAGTACATAAAAGGAAAGGAATTGAATATGAGAAATTTTAGGGGCCAATGGTCGCCACCAATCCCTTCACAGCCCCATCAATTTGGGGCTGATTTTAGATTCCAATTAATTGTTGAATATCATAAAAATAAAAAAATAAAAAATAAAAAGATTTAAAAAATAAAAAAAAAACAAATGAATTGTCGTGCCAACTAAAAAATCTACATGGTACTGTGAGGAATTATATAATTTCTCACGAATTTGGCATCGGCAATCATGTTATCTTTGTATATATAGTTACGTCTTGCAGGTTCTTTCAATTGGTGTTCTCACATGGCGTTTTCATAACACTAAGGTTTACTAGTCACTTGTTGTGTAGTTTAGTTTTTGGACAACGTCTTTTTTGGAAACAGGAAAGAGAAGTTCCACTTACCTAAGCTAGCAAATATTAAAAATGGCCGGCCAATTTTTATGTTCTCTCCTCCAACCTTGATTTCTCCATCTTTTTGTCTTCTACGATTCACACGATTCCCCTTTCTTCAATATAACCCTTTTGTTCTCCTCTCCAATCTTCTCAAAGCCTTCGTCTTCAACCATGGTTAACTTCCTTCCTGCAATTCCTTCTTTTCTATTCATCTTCATTTTTTTTCTTCTTGCCCCTCCTCTATGTGCTCTTCATGACCAGTTAACTTCTTGCTTATCTTATAATCACATAACCAACTTCACCTTCTTTCCTAGTACAGAAAATGACTCCACAGCTTACTTTAATCTCCTTGAATTTTCAATTCAAAATCTTCGCTTTGCAGAACCCACGATTCCTAAGCCATTGGCCATCGTCCAGCCAGAAAGTGTGGACCAGCTAGTGAAGACTGTGACGTGTTGTAGGGAAGGGTTGTTGGAAATTAGGGTAAGATGTGGTGGCCACAGCTACGAAGGGACTTCATCTGTAGCCAGCGATGGAGCTCCTTTTATAATTATAGACATGATGAATTTGAACAAGGTTTCAGTGGAATTGGAAGGTGAAGTAGCATTTGTGGAAGGTGGTGCAACGCTTGGTGAGACATATTCAGCGATTGCTGAGGCAAGCAGCGTTCATGGGTTCTCAGCAGGTTCATGCCCAACCGTTGGAGTTGGCGGTCACATTGGGGGAGGTGGGTTTGGATTATTGTCAAGAAAATATGGACTTGCAGCTGATAACGTGGTTGACGCACTTCTTGTTGATGCCAGAGGGCGGTTGTTGGACCGAAAAGCCATGGGAGAGGACGTGTTTTGGGCCATAAGAGGTGGTGGAGGAGGCGTCTGGGGGATCGTTTACGCTTGGAAAATAAAGTTGCTGAAGGTGCCGCAAGTAGTGACTTGTTTTACAGTCTCTAGACCTGGCACTAAAACTCATGTTGCTAAGTTAATAAACAAATGGCAATACGTTGCGCCGAGATTGGATGGTGACTTTTACGTGTCATGTTTTGTGGGTGCCGGTTTGCCAGAAACTAAAACTCCAGGAATATCAGCTACATTTAAAGGATTCTTCTTAGGTCCAAGAAATGAAGCCATGGCTATCCTGAACAAGATCTTCCCTGAACTGGGTATCCTGGAGGAAGATTGCAAAGAAATGAGCTGGATTGAATCCATTCTATTCTTCTCAGGCCTAAGCAAAGGAAGCTCAGTCTCCGACTTGAAAAACCGATATTTGCAGGGGAAGCAATACTTCAAGGCAAAATCAGATTATGTGAAGAGGGAAATTTCTCTAGCTGGTATAAATGGTGCCCTTGATATTCTTGAAAAGGAGCCAAAAGGGTATGTTATATTAGACCCATATGGTGGGATGATGGACAAAATAAGCGGTGAAGCCATAGCCTTTCCTCACAGAAAAGGTAACCTCTTCGCAATTCAGTACATGGTTGAATGGAAAGAGAAGGATAACAACAAAAGCAAAGAGTACATAGATTGGGTAAGAGAATTTTATAATTCAATGACACCATTTGCGTCATGGGGTCCAAGGGCTGCTTACATCAACTACATGGACTTTGACCTTGGAGTAATGAAGATGCTTAAAATGAGGGTCCCATCTCGGGATGCTGTGGAGGCAGCTAGGGTTTGGGGTGAAAAATACTTCTTGAAAAATTTTGATAGGCTGGTAAGAGCTAAGACAATTATTGATCCAGATAATGTTTTTAGTAATCTACAAAGTATTCCTCCAATGCCGTCCTCAGTAGGCTCCAAAGCCACAGTTAAGGAAGACATGTTGTAAACACTTGAGCACAGAGGTTCATATTTCAAATCCAAACACTCGAGGGTTGTTTTTATATTTTTAAGATTTTTCTCTGTTTATTTGCTAGTATATATGCAAACAAATACTGCACAATCAGTGGTTCTTGCATGGGCCGGCCTCATAAAGTTTAATTAGAACTCAAAATCATATTTTCCTTTAATATTTTCTTTTTTAAAAAATAATTAAAAAATATATAGGCCCAATAAAGTAAAGATCTTTTTTTCCAATTAACAACAAGAATCCTATAAGAAACCTTGGGCCTGTTTGGAGAGAGCTGGGTATTTGTCCTGTTTTGTTTTTCTTCAGACTTCCCTCATTTTCTGCCATTTTCATGGATGCATACTCTCCAATTTATCAAAATGTTTTTTTTTTTTTTTTTTTTTTTGCAACTGTAAAACTGCCTGGATTTTCAAAAAAAGCAAAAACTTCTATTTTATTTTATTTTTGTAAATTTAAAATTGCCTTCATCATACTAGATTTGCTTGTACTGTATTATGAAGGGCTAAATTAGTCTGTATAATTAGTTTTATTAATTAAATACAATATTTTCCTCAGCAATTATAGTAGTGTTAATTAAGGTTCTTTGTTTTCTACCAAAAGAAGTCAAATTAGTTAATAAGCTAATAAAAAAAAATTGGGTAGTTTAATTGTTATCACATCATAAAATTAATATAAATAAATAAAAATGAAGAAGAAGACAGCACAGCTGAAGAGGTGAAGCCAGCCCTCAACGAGAGTGCAGAATCCACTTACGGCGTCAAATTTTGCTTTAAAGGAGCAAGTGCTTTTGATACTTATGAAACTCATTGGCTAGGCAGTCAATTTTCCTACAGAAATTAGTTGGTTCCTTTGAATGTATTTATAATTAATTAATCTCCTTTTTAATTTTCATCCGATTAAACTCTTCAAATAAATAAAAGTCAATACCTCTCTGACAAAGCACTTTAACATTTCATCATATTAGACTCTTTAGATAAATAAAAGTTAACACATTTCTGATGAAACACCTTTATATTTGATAACTTTCAAGATTGAACAAGTTCTTATAGAATATAATTTTTAGGAGTAGAACAGCAGGGTAATAAGTGTAACCCAATAGAAAGAGTAGAGAAAGAGGAGCAAAGAGCAATAAAAAAGATGAATGTGTATAAATTTGTGAAAATAAGACCTATTTATAATTACA
The DNA here is from genome assembly GCF_001659605.2 of Manihot esculenta. Taxonomy (NCBI): domain Eukaryota; kingdom Viridiplantae; phylum Streptophyta; class Magnoliopsida; order Malpighiales; family Euphorbiaceae; genus Manihot; species Manihot esculenta. The sequence continues at coordinate 1,532,826 of NC_035171.2, read as the reverse complement.
AAATAGAGTTATTGAAAGTATTGAGAAAAATTTAATGAAAATAATAGTTGCAACAACTATATATTTTAGAAAATCATATAAATTAGTTAAATTATTTTCACCTTGACAAACCAATGATTTTAAACTGAAATTAAATTTTTGATCTAATTTATGGGCGTAAGCGCGCATTTTCTCCATTTTTTTTATAAGTTCAATAATTAGAACTCATTTATCTAATTTGTATGAGATATAAATTTTTTGAAATATCTTAAATTTTATTAAAAAACACCTGTAATCCATCTTTGCTAATATGTTATGTTTATTAGTTGGTTGTTCTGTTTTCAGCTCTGCCATTCTTGCTGCTGCTTCTTATCTGTTTTGGACTGATCTAGGTTTTTTCTCTAAGCACAAGACCTCTTAGTCAGGTGAATGAGAGAGGCCTATTGGCTTGGTCTTAGTTGGAGGTCTTTATACTAAATTTTTCACAAATAATATCATTAATAAAACAGAAGCATTGGATATCTATTTCACATTGTAACACCAAATAGATATTGAAATTGAGGAATTAAGCAACGGCATCTATTTTTCCCTTGCATTTTTCATCCTCTTTTATTATAATTTATACTTATGAAAACACTTGGCTCTTAAGGATTGATACTTGGGCTAGAGTTGAAAGAGTTGTTTAAGATTGTAAGGCCTTGTCACATCAACACTTCCTCTCCACATGAGCTTCGAAAACTGATGATTGGCCTTCTCCGATGGATGGGAATCAAAGAACAAATATTCACTCGGATCATCACACACTTCAAACTCTTTGATCGGCGTTCCTACACCTCCACAGCTTGTGATTCCTCTGAACGGCCCTGTGCCACAACATGCTGTTTTCGCTTCCTTGAAACCTTCACAATGCAAATCAGAGAAGAGATCTCACAATTCTGGCCTCAGATAAAGAGAGAAAAAGAAAAAATAAAAAACTGCATTCTGATAATATATACCATATTTTGAAGGGTGCTTTATCCTTCTACTTAAAGAGTTGTAAAAATCAAAGTTTGAATATTTAAATCCTTGTAGCTGTTTCTGTAGCTTCATAAGCACATAGGAAAATTCCTTATTGTGCAGTTTCACCAGAACAGTAACCTGTTCCATGCAGCCACCTGATGAATTCTTTGCTCTCATGTTGGGTAGACAACCCACAGCCCCCAAGCTTACAAATGCGAATTTCCTTCCTCCATTCTTATATATTTCCTGAAACACCACACTGTAGATGAACATGGGATATATATATACTAGCAAGTGATCATATGTGTACGTACTTTGAGCCCAGTCGTGAAGTTGCCGACGACCATCCCTACGTACTCTTCGCTAGAGTAGTAATGCAGTACACTGAAATCGTCGGTGACTTTCGCATAGTCATTGGTTCCAAAGCTGAATAAGTAAATGGCTTTGGACAACAATGCCTCGGTCTCTGAATCACCTAATTTATGCCTTAGCCGTTTCTTCACATTCTTGAAATTACTAAGCTGACCTTTAAGGTGTATTATCTATTTTTGAAAGTAAAGATATTAAATCAACTCAATCCTCTCCGACGACCAAACCACAAAAAGATGCAAAGTATGAATGACAAGAGGAAGATCACATACAATTTTATCAGGATTTACACCCAGAACTTCAGCTCCTCCTGATGCAAAGTTCACTCCATACCTCAGTTGACGATTTCTGGTCTGACGATATGGTAGAGGGAACGGTAACTTGGCATATTCAGCTGCAATATATAATATTTTTTTTGGTCGGGAATCATATACAATGTATATATAAACCTACAATTAGAGAAAAATATAAGTTCCATACCGATAAAATCTGGAATCAATCGACCATCAGAAGCTCTCCCAGTAGGATGCTTGAAGAATGTTTCACCGTAGGGCCAGTAGCAAGCTGAACTTGTGGGATTGTTATTATTTCCAGTATCAAATAGAGAGTCTCCAAAAATGAATAAAGGAGCATGATTCTCTGGAGAGGGTAGATGACTTGTGCTGGTATTTTGGAAGAGAAGAAATGCAGCGATAACCCACAATTGAAAATAGGACCTTGAAGTTAAATTAGCCATGGCATTATACGTAGAATGCTCTTGTTTCTATTTACTTACTTGCAGTTATTATAATGGGTTCCTTGTGCATATACGACACAAGGGAAGGGATTACTTCAATACGTCATGCTTTTGGAATACTTGAGATTTTATTATATATGACATCACTTAAAAACTCTAGAAGAATATAAGCATAAAAATAGTAAATAATTTCAATATTTAACATTAAGAAAATAATATTTATTATTAAAAATAATATTTTATGAACAAAAATAAATTTCATGATTTTATTTAATTTATTTGAATATCATCTCTCAATTTTAGAAAGTATTAATAAACTAAAATTTTTAATAATTTTCTAAAATGAAATACAGGTGATCTAATTTAACTCTCTCCACATTTTACACTATAAAGTAAAAATATATTTATTCAGTAGCTTAAGAAAGGAGAGAGGGGGAGGGAGAGCTGTTGTTAAGTTGTTGGCAAGCTGTTGTGGCGGCTGCAATGTGATTGGCTAAGGGTATATGAAGTAGTTATTGTAAGTTACACTTTTTACTGAGATCGATACCAATGAAGAGAGAGCAAGTATATATTTCACATTTAAAGCATATATATATATATTTAGTTTATTTAAAAAAAATATATTATTAATAATTTTCTTAACATGTTCATCATAGTTTGTTATGTTAGTATGATTTTTTTTAAAAAAAAAAAAAAAACTCTGGATTGAAAGTTAATAATTTGAGTGGATTAATTTTGTCTTTTTTTATAAACATTGTAATTAGGTAGATTAAAGTAAATTGTTATTTAAATAAAAGTTTAGCTAAATACAAATAATGACAATCTAAGTCCAAGTAAGCATTTTTCCCTTGTCTAAGAACACAGACAAGCCATTATAGATGTAATGTCTTCTATTGGTGGATAATGGTTAATTAGTGTTCTTAAATTGATGAATCATTTTCTTAATTTACCAATTAATTAATATAATTATTTCATTTTTAGAACACCCCCTTCATATTTATCTTTTTTATTCTTAACAAATTTAATTTATATATCTTTTTTTATTTTTAGAAAATGAGAATAATTCATCATCAAAGACAGCTCATCATGATTCTTATAAGCGTTACAAAACAAAAACAAAAACAAAATTGGTATAAAATTGCTTTGTGAATTAATACAACAGGATTTTTTTTTTTTTAAACAATAATACAACAGAATTTAGAAGATATATTCGCATACAACAATAATACTAATCATTTATAAAGATAATAATAATACACATAAACTCATTTACCTTAAAATTGACACATTATACAAAATTAAAAAAATATTTAAAATATATTAAATCTACAAATTAATATAATATTTTAATTTATAATTAATTAGATGATTATTTATTATGATAACTCTCAATCTCTCTGGGCTCCATATCCGATAGATCTGGTTCTCCCTCGCCCCCTATTATATGGATCTGATTCCTTTTTGGGCTCTTTGATGGGTCTGTCAAATGGGTCTCTCCATGTTCTCTTTGAGGAAAGGACCTGCAAAATAAGGGAAAAGGGGGTCAGGGGTCCACCGGGGATGCCCCGGCGGAGACCCTCCGACGCTCAAGTCAGATTTACGAGCTAGAGTAGTGTGGATAAGCAAGAGTTGCAGAGAGAGAATAAGAAAAATGGAGTTAAGGAAGAAGGAGCAGGAGAGAGAGCGTCCCCCTTGAAGGAGAAGACCCTCCAGTATATAGTGCTTCCTGTCCTTTTCACTCAAGCCCGTACGTACGGTTGTGTCAGGCACCTGCTCCATGCATAACGACCATTTAATGCTCTCCAGAGCGCATGCGGGTAGGGCTGGTGAGTGATTGGGCCTACTCCCTTATGGGGCTTGTGCTCATATCTGATCCAGATCACCCTGGGTTGCCGGCCCAGGCTCGTGAAGTAGAGCCGCCTCTCGAGCGTATGATCTGATGGGCTTTGGACCTGTGGCCTTCTTTTGGACCCAACCTTATTCCTGGGCTAGGAAAGATCTGGAGGTTATCAATTGCCCCTTTACCTCCTCAGCAGTTATTCCATGACTGGTGAGGGGGTAAATACTTAGGCTCCACTAATGACCGTGCAGCTCGAGAACGGCTCTTGTCAAAACGTCCTTTACTTGCCTTATTTCTTTATCCCTTTACCTTCGTGTTTAAATGTATGGCGATCTGGAGATGTGTATTTGATGATGAATGATATTTCACCTCGGCCTGTGCCTCATCATTATTTTCTACTCACGCTGTCTTCTAGTTTTGTCAACTTTACTTATTTGATGGACCAGGCCAGCTCTACTGGGACTCTGCTGGTTGAACTGACCCGGGCTAAGAGCTCGGAGTCTGGTTAAGCTTCTGAATTGCGAGTTTTTCTTATTCTCATGAGGGTCTTTCTGTTTTTGACTCACAATCTCGTCATTGTTGCGAGCTTAGGAATATAATATCTTGTTCCTCTTGAGATAACCTTCTGGTAGTCGGTGCGGTTTGAGCTGTGAGCTCCACTAGGATAGAGTACTCGTTCTTTTGTTGTTTTCCTCTTCCTGGGTTATTCTTGCTGAATGTTTGTTTATTGTGAATTAATCCGAGCTGTGAGCATAGTCCTTCGCCTTCGTTTATCCTTTTATGCGTTCCTGCATTTGTGGGCCTTTTCATAGAGGGAGCTTGATTCTCTGTTATTTCTTCTGTATTTAGCTTTATTCTACTTGAGTGTTTTCCTGTTGCGAGTTCATCCGAGCTGGGAGCTCGGTTCTTTGCTTTTTGCTTAGGCTTTTGTGCCTATAGCCTGTGATGCTGCCTATATCGCGAGCTCCGAAGTTCAGAATTTCACTTTCTTCACTTTGGTGCCCCGAGCTCTTTTGTGAAGTCGGACTTAATTTCTTGCTTTCTTGTCGAGCCTTATTCGGGCTGTGTTTCAGTCTGACTGTTCATTTGTTCGGTTTTAACTTTTCTTTTATAGGCTTATAGCCTTGCCGATCCAGATGTGAGGCCCCTCCAAGCTTCTGGGAAGGTCGACCTTGGATTGCAGAGGTCGGACTATCTGTTTTGGATTTGACCGTCTTGCCTTCTTGATTCTTTATCTGAGCGTTGGACTCTCGTGTATGTTTTTTGCCCCCGAGTATTTATGGGTTGTCTGCTCTCGAGCGTTTTGCGGGCTCTTTGTTGCCTGGACCTCTCTCTAGGTCAGCTGAGTTGGTTTAGTGTGAGCGGTCAATTCTCGAGTTCGGTGCCTCTTATGATTGCCCCTGATTCTCTGTTTGGCTTTGTATTTTGGTATACATTTTGCTTAGGAATCGCCTTGCCTTAATTCGGTCTGTCTTATTGGGTTTACCAGTACTGCGCTCGTTTTCTTGAGATCGGCATGATGCTTTGGTACTTTTGGCTGTTGTGTGAGATCAAAGTCTCTCTACCTGATGACTCGAGGTCCTTTGGAAGGTCGGAGTTTAGCTTTTCATTTATGGTCCCGTGCCCCAATCTTTTATGTGAGATCGGAACTATGTTCTTATGAGTTGTTTTTGCTTGTGGCACTGGACGATCTTGGGGATCCCGGCCGTTTTTGCTCCGGGAGATCTTGGGGATCCTGGTCTTTTACCTCCCTGAGATCTCTATATCTCAGAGAGGTCTTCTCACTCCAGGAGATCTTGGGGATCCTGGTCTTCTACCTCACTGAGGTCTTTATGTCTCAGTGAAGTCTTCTTTTGCCAGGACCTCATTGAGGTCTTCTCATGCCAGGACCTCAGTGAGGTCTTCTTTTGCCAGGACCTCATTGAGGTCTTCTTTGCCAGGACCTCATTGAGGTCTTCTCAGTGAGGTCTTCTTTTGCCTGGACCTCATTGAGGTCTTCTTTTGCCAGGACCTCATTGAGGTCTTCTCATTGAGGTCTTCTTTTGCCAGGACCTCATTGAGGTCTTCTATTGAATCCGCTGTGAACTTTGTTTTGTTTTTCCTGGAGTTCTGGGGATCCCGGTCTTCTTTGTTTTTCTGGGAATTCTGGGGATCCCGGTTTTCTTTGTTTACCCGGGAGTTCTAGGGGATCCCGGTCTTCGTGCTCCGGGAGGTCTTTAAGATCCTCACCGGCCGTTTTTGTTTTGTTTTCCCGGGAGTTCTAGGGGATCCCGGTCTTCGTGCTCCGAGAGGTCTTTAAGATCCTCACCGGCCGTTTTTGTTCCGGGAGGTCTTTTTGAGATCCTCATCGGCCGTTTTTCTCTTTGAGGTCCTGCACAAGATTCAGGCTCTTTGGCCTTACTGTCGCTTCCAGGCTCTTTAGCCTTGCATGGGATTCAGGCTCTTTGGCCTTACTGTCGCTTCCAGGCTCTTTAGCCTTGCATGGGATTCAGGCTCTTTGGCCTTACTGTCGCTTCCAGGCTCTTTAGCCTTGCATGGGATTCAGGCTCATTGGCCTTACTGTCGCTTCCAGGCTCTTTAGCCTTGCATGGGATTCAAGCTCTTGGCCTTACTGTCACTTCCAGGCTCTTTAGCCTTGCATGGGATTCAGGCTCTTAGGCCTTACTGTCGCTTCCAGGCTCTTTAGCCTTGCATGGGATTCAGGCTCTTTGGCCTTACTGTCGCTTCCAGGCTCTTTAGCCTTGCATGGGATTCAGGCTCTTGGGCCTTACTGTCGCTTCGTCATCTCGGCCGGTTTTGTGGTGCCGGGGGCCTTTTTGGAGCCCGGCCACCTACCTCACTGAGGTCTTGCGCAAGATTCAGGCTCATTGGCCTTACTCTTTTTTCTGAATTTTTCTGCAAAATAAAAGTTTGCACAGAGCGTATATAACGAGAAGACTCATTGTTAATTCAATAATATTCATCAATAAATAGTATGTCGCCCAAGACACTTTAACTTTATATTTCCGTTTTCAATTTATAAAATACTATGCTCGATCATGTAAAATATTGTGAACAGTGTAAGTATTATTTGCACTTTATAATTCTGTGATCAATAATAACTGCAAAACGATAAATGAAAGTAGCATAAAAGACTATTGATTTTGAGGTTGGTCCAGCTGTAATGATTGATAGTAATTAATTGCTTGTAATAGGAGTGAATTATGGGTAAGCTAATTTTAGAAAATCATTTATAATGGCATTGTTGTAATATTTATAAAGGATTTAGATACTTACCTCCCAGTAATTAAGAGCCATGTCGACCACTTTTGTATGAGTTGCGTTGACGTGTCACTTTACTGCAATTCCCTCAAACTCAATCTTGAAAAATTAATAATTTCGAGATTTGGCCGACCTGCTGCAGTCCGAGCTCCTTTCGGTCTTGCTACTCCGACTGGCCGATTGACCTCCACATTTACATACGGACGAAATGTTAAATCATGATTCTTATTGGAATTCACAACAATTTTGCGGATAGAGCAAAGAAAATGCGGAAGAAAGTGATGTGCTTGATTTCTTCATCCTTGGAAAGCGTGCATTATTGGAATTCAAGAGTACCCTTATTGTTGTAAAATCCAGCCATTTGTCAACTTTCTTCAACATGTGCGCTAGGCATGCTCATACCAAATCTTTCCCTATACAAGCAATCCATGCTAAAGCTGTTAGACCGTCCGCAGCAGACTTCAAATGGCTTGAGAAATTCAGCCAATCCCGCAAAATCAAGTTTCTAAGTTTGCTTAGCCTTAATGAGAAGCTCCTTCTGAACACTAAAAGCTTCTTGCGCAATCTTTGTAACCTCCAACACTTGTCCACCAATCTTCTCATCCGCAGCCAAAACCCTACCAAAGAATTGTCCCAATAGATCGTCAAATGCCACAATTGATGGATCGATGGTCACATCAGCTCCACTAAAGTTCGAAACTCTGTGGTCCCTGAACGCCGACGTAGACAGCGCCTCTAGCCGCACCACCGCCGATTCGAGCCTTTCAATTAGCTTCTCCTCCATGAAGCAGAGCGAAATCCTGCCTACTTCCTTCCTCTGTATATAACTGAGCTTTGTTTCCTTCCTTCTCTGTGGAAGCTTTTGACGGAGACGAAGAGTAGATCTGGGAGGACTCGTTGCGCCGACCTCACTTGTTGGAGCTCGACCAGACCAGCGACTTCCTCCTCAGATCGACGTGTCTGTGGCACCATCACGTCTGTCTATCCGGTCCATTTCTGCGTCGCGCTGACCTCATGCATTTTTCCGTCTTCAAGCTGGCCAACACGTATAACCCGAATCTCTTCTTCGATTAGTTTGGGCCTCTGATAATTTTGTATTGTCTCCTTGTCATCCCGATGCTTTCCATCCGTCCTGAAATGTGAGTCCAACCTCCAACACGGCTTCGACCTTGACCACGAATCTAATTTCGAACATGGATCCGACCTCAACGAGCAATCTATCGCTGTGGTCGTCGGATTTGTCGAGTTCCTTTCTATCTTGCTAAACATGGCTCCGACCTCCTTTTTTCTCACAGACTCCTCTTCTCTTTCTCTCGTCTTTATATATATATATATATATATATATATATATATATATAGCCGACCTCAGAATTTCAACAAATACATATATTACTCGTCCTTTTTTCCTTTTACAGAAAATATTCATCAGGCTTCAAAGAAAAAATCAGCCGTAATAAAATCTAATAAATATTAAAATAAATTATCTGAAAAACCATCAAAATATTCTTTAGCACAATAAACCTTTCTTTTCAGCTGAGTTATCCGCTCAAACTTTTATACCTTATGTGGATCTCAATGGGTGGATCTGAAAACTTTGAGATAGTAAAATCTCTTTCGTTTTCCCACAGACGGCGCCATTTGATAACTCTCAATCTCCCTGGGCTCCATATCCGATAGATCTGGTTCTCCCTCGTCCCCTATTATATGGATCTGATTCCTTTTTGGGCTCTCTGATGGGTCTGTCAAATGGGTCTCTCCATATTCTCTTTGAGGAAAGGACCTGCAAAATAAGGGAAAAGGGGGTCAGGGGTCCACCGGGGATGCCCCGGCGGAGACCCTCCGACGTTTAAGTCAGATTTACGAGCTAGAGTAGTGTGGATAAGCAAGAGTTGCAAAGAGAGAATAAGAAAAATGGAGTTAAGGAAGAAGGAGCAGGAGAGAGAGCGTTCCCCTTGAAGGAGAAGACCCTCCAGTATATAGTGCTTCCTGTCCTTTTCACTAAGGCCCGTACGTACGGTTGTATCAGGCACCTGCTCCATGCGTAACGACCATTTAATGCTCTCCAGAGCGCATGCGGGTAGGGCTGGTGAGTGATTGGGCCTACTCTCTTATGGGGCTTGTGCTCATATCTGATCCAGATCACCCTGGGTTGCCGGCCCAGGCTCGTGAAGTCGAGCCGCCTCTTGAGCGTATGATCTGATGGGCTTTGGACCTGTGGCCTTCTTTTGGACCCAACCTTATTCCTGGGCTAAAAAAGATCTGAAAGTTATCATATTATATATGTTTTTATTCAAAATAAATACACGCTAAACTCAGAAATAAAATAAAATTATTATTAAAATCATAATAATTTTAATAAAATTATTAATTTTATATAAGTTTTATTCACATATTACACACGTTCCACGTAGTGACGAGCTACTGTCCGCACTTATTTTTTCAGGCATGGGAGTACAAATAAACTTTCTTTACTTTTTTAAATGAAAATAAAAAATTTAGAATATTAAATTAATCAGATTTATTTGGATCTACTTATTAAATTTATTTAAATATACCATTTAAATTAACTTTAAATATATATATTTACAGCTTTTACTAGAATTATAAATTAATACAACTAAAAGTAAGCAGACAGCTTCTACATCAAAGAAAGTCACCTGCACATATACGTCTTTAATTATTTTTCTAACATCTTTGGAAAATTTTTACAAATTAATTTTAATAAGTTCAATAGGGCTACCAATATCTGAGAATGAAGATAAAGATGCACAGTTTCTTTTTTTGTCGAAACATAATACGCAAAAGTAGCATTTTGCTGAACAACTTCAAGATTGATCTAAGTAAGGAAGCTAGCTTAATTTCAAGTAGACGTTAAGGGACACAAACTGTTAAAACACCCTGTTCTAAAGGAGACAAGAGAAGACAGCCCTGAGGTTGTATTGTCAGAAACTAAAGGAGGAAATTGCAATCAAATGATAATGTTTAGTTGTTTAGGTTGTATATATGTAAATTTTTTTTTATATACAGTTTAAATTTGAGATCTCTTAATTATAAAAAAAAATTAATTTCAATAAATTAAAATTTAATAATATTTTTATTTATTTATTTATTTAACAAAACATATCATATATGTCTTATAATGTTAATTAAATATTTAATTATATTAATAAGTTTTAATTTAATAATATTGAAATCATTTTATATAAATTAATTTTTTTTTAATGTAATTTTATATAAATTTTTTATCTTAGTATTTTAATTTTCACTAATTAATTAATTACAAAACAAAAAAAAACTTATTTAATTACCATCTAAACAATGGAACTAAAAAAGTTTTAAAATATAGTAGGATACAAATTGAATTTTTGCCTAGATTATCAAATCCCAGCTGAAAAATTACCAAGTTGAGAATAGTAGGAATTTCGCGCGATATGAGGAGCAACACGGGTTTAAGTCATAGCTTATATTGCATCATGCCTCAACAGAACTTCAGGTCAGCAGATGACATAAACTTCGACACACGGGCGTGTAATGTCTTATTGATGTTGTACGCATCATATTTCTTTGGGTATGAACCTCAAAAATAAGAGAGGACAGTGGGTGGATTGGCTTGACAACCTTTATGATATTTACTTCAGTATGGGTATTGAATAATTGAATTGACTATTGAGATAATAACATATCAGATTATAGAGGTTGTGAGCTCGTATTGGATAGAGTTTGGATATTGTTAAAAGTGTATAAGATGATAGAGTTATATTTAGTATAAAATACAGAATCCTATATAAGATAGAATAAGAAATTCTATATGAAATAGGATATAGAATTCTATCAGATAAGAATAATATTCTGATATGAATAATATCCTATTGTAATTAGGATTCTACCACTTTATTAGAAGTTTGATGTGATTTGGATTATTGAGATCCGATTTTAATATTATTTTAATATTGATTACATCAGTAGTCCCCCTCTAGTTTTTGAATCTTTAGGTTAGATATTGGATGGTTCCCTTTGACGAACTTGTTGTCTTGTAGGATTCTAGCGATGAAATACCTCAATGGTTCACTTTGATGAACTGGTCATTTCGCTGAATTCTGGCAATGAAATGCCTCAATGGTTTCCTTTAACAAACTTATTGTGTTGTGAAATTTTAGCGATGAATTGCTTTGGTGGTTCTTTTTGATGAATTTATCACCTTGCAGGATCTTTTTTATGGTTCTCTTTGACGGATTTGTCGCGTACCTTGATTGTTTTCTTAACGAATTTATCGTCTTATGGGATTCTGACAATAATTTGTCTTAATTTTTCTTTTGATGAACTTGTCGTATTGTGAGATTTTGGCAATGAGTTGCCTTGATTTTTTCTTTGACGAACCTATCACCTTGTGGGATTTTAGTAATGAGTTGCCTTGATTTTTTCCTTAACGAATCTATCGTCTTGTGGGATTTTGGCAATAATGTGCATTGGTTTTTTCCTTGACAAACTTGTCGCCTTGTGAGATTCTTTTTCCATTGATAAACATTTGGCCTTGTGCAATTCTTTTTCCCTTGACAAATTTGTTGCCTTGTGAGATTCTTCTTCTCTTGAAAAAATTGTTGCATTGTGGGTTTCTTTTTTCCTTGACGAACTTGTCATTTTGTGGTATTCTTCTTTTCTGGATGAACTTGTCGTTTTGTGAGATTCTTTTCTCTTGACGAACTTGTCTTCTCTTGAAGAACTTATCGCATCGTGGGATTCTTTTTCTCTTGTCAAATTTGTTACCTTGTGAGATTCTTTTTTTCTTGATGAACTTGTCGGCTTGTAAGATTCTGGCAATAAGTTGCTTTGATTTTGAAATCCATTTGAGAGTGAGCATAAAACTTTTGTTTCGGGAAATGTATTATCACTATAGAGTTGGTCCTCTTTTATAGGTGACATAACTTTTTAAAGCTCATATGTAAAGTTAATTCTCATGCAAAATATTTTTGTGAAATTTCTTAGTACTTATTAGGAATTATGATATAACATTATAAAAATATAACTTGCATGTGATGACCCATAATAACACGTAATATTAAGTTGATGTAGAGTCTAAGTAAGACAAATATAAAAGAAAAAAGTAATTATTGCTTACTGCTGGATGTTGGACATATAGAATTATTTTATTGATATGTGTAAACATCGCCATTTTGGCAATAAAATAATTAGTAGTTTTTCTTTTTTTTCTCTTTTTTTATTATTTTTAAAAAAGTCTTTATCAAACACTAATATTGATAGATTTTCATACTTAATGGGAGCCAAAGAGATACTTAAAAATAATATTGCGTTAAAATATTTATGTAAGTTATTTAGTGATCGAAAAATTTCGTTGTTGATTTAGCTACTGATATTTACTATCATAAAGTTTGTCACTCTAATTTAGCGATGTAAATTTTATTCACAAAAAATTTGTGACGGATATCAAATATTGGATTAAACTCATCGTAAATTTATTATCAAAGCTTTTACGATGAAATAAAATGTTTTAGTCACGAAAATTTTTTGTTGTAGAAGCCTATATTTCTATTAAATTGTTAAATAAATACAAAGTGAAAACTTCTTGCGAAATAAAATTCTCTAGCGTTGAAAAATTTTCATAGAACCCAAATTTCTAAAAAATATGATAAAAATACAAATTTGTCGTAAAACCCTTTTGCGACCGATCACAATTTTTTAGCGATGAAAATTTTCCGTCCCAAAAGTCCAAATACACAGACTGGTGCAAATTTATTGTGAAAACTTTTGCGAACAAACCCTTAGCAAGGAAAATGTTTCATTTAACTTTTTTTCTCACTGAAATTTTATTTATACAAAATCTTTTCAAAAATTAAAATTTATTATTATTTTCCAAGATAAACATTAAATTTTTATATCATCAAAAAGTCATTGATTTTAATTAAATGAAAATTATTATTATATATAAGATATTGGGTAGGATGAAATTGAAAAAAAAACTAAGTAATTATTAAGTGAATTAGGTTTAATAAATAAAAAATTAAATATCTTTGTAGAAAATAAAAAATTTAAAATTTAATATAAAAATTTAAAGTTGCTAATAAATAACTTTATTGACATATGAATTTGATGGTAAATAATTAAATTTTTTACTTAGATTTTGATTTTGGACATATTTGAAGTTGAAAGTATAAAAAAAACAGTAGAGACAGTTTTAGAATTGTTTTAGACGAGAAGGTACTGCCTTAACCAATGCTATAACTCAAACTCGACATACAGATCGTAAGATTTTTATTTGGACAGCTATATAGAATTCAAATTATTTCAAATAGTTTCAAATACAATCATATTAAAAATTAATTAGGATAACAACGATAGAAGTATTAGTCAATTTATTTTACTTCTTTTGAATTTTAAATATATATATTTTTTAGAAAATGTATATATAAAAGTTGTTTTAGAAGTAGGGTTTCATCTCTCTTCTTTCAATTCTCTTCCTTTTCGTCTCTTATTTTTCTATAATTTTGTTATAGTCGGTAGGTCATGATATTAAACTTTTATTTCATTTAATCATTTTCATGAGTCGAAGAACTTATAAGCTTTATTTTTAGTGTTAGCTTTGATTGTATATAGTTATTATTTTTCAATTATAATTATAATTTATTATAATGTTGAACTACGTGAATTATAAATTTATAAAAAACTATATATTTCAAAATTGTGAAGAGATTATAGAAATATATTTTATTTTTTTTAAATTTAATATATTATAATTCTCAATAAATTAAATAGAGTTAAAATTTTATTAGCTTTATTTTCTTAATTTTTTAATCAATTTTTGTACCAAATCAATTTAAAAGGAAATTTGTTTATTTCAAAAAATACTTAAAGTTACATTACATATAAAAATCATTTATTTTAATTTTTCAGTTTTATAAGGTGAAAGTTACTTTTTTTTTATTTTAATTAAAATATAATAAAAGATAACTTTTTTATTATTTTTTAATTAAAATATAATAAAAGATAAACTTGATTAGTTACTTTTTTTTATTTTAATTAAAATATAATAAAAGATAACTTTTTTATTATATTTTAATTAAAATATAATAAAAGATAAACTTGATTTAACTTGCATGAGATAATCCATAATAACATGTGATATTAAATTGAAGTAGAGTCTAAGTAAGAAAAATATAAAAGCAAAAAGTAATTATTGCTTACCGCTAGTTGTTAGATACAAAGGATTATTTTATGGATATGTGTAAACATCGTCATTTTGTCAATAAAATAATTACTAGCTTTTCTTTTTTCTCTTTTTTTATTATTTTTAAAGAAAGTCTTAATCAAGCACTAATATTGATAGACTTTCAAGTTTAATGGAAGCCAAAGAGATACTTAAAAATAATATTGTGTTAAAATATTTATGCAAGTTATTTAGCGATTAAAAAAATTCCGTTGTTGATTTAACGATTGATATTTACTATCATAAAATCCATCGCTCTAATTTAGTGATGTAAATTTTAGTTGCAGAAATTTTGTGATGAATATCAAATATTAAATTAAACTCATCGCAAATTTATTATCAAAGTTTTTATGATGAAATAAAATATTTTTAGCGACGAAAATGTTATTAGCTTTATTTTCTTAATTTTATTAGTCAATTTTTGCACCAAATCAATTTAAAAGGAAATTTGTTTGTTTAAAAAAAAATACTTAAAGATACATTACATATTAAAATCATTTATTTTAATTTTTCAGTTTTATAAGGTGAAAGTTATTTTTTTATTTTAATTAAAATATAATAAAAGATAAACTTAATTATAAAAAAATTGAAGTATAAAAAGATTAATAATGTTAAATTTATATAAAAAGATTAATAACTTAATTAGAAAAAAAATTGCAATTGGTCGATCTATAAAAAAAAAAAAAGAAATTGTAAGGTGGTTGGCACCTATAAGCAGTCACTTCAATGCTCAAGTGATGAGTTGCAAAACTTATCACTTTTTTCACATTAAATTTCATAATTTTGATATAAACAATTGGTTTTTATTTTGGACAGGTTTTGAGCTAAACATGAGAAAAGAAACTGAAAGAGACTGTTTTAAAGTTTTTTCTAACTGGAAGGTATAACCTTATCTAAGGCTGTGATTCAAGCTCGATTGACAGATTGCAAAATTTTTGTTTTGCCAGCGATACAGAGTTTAAAATTGTTTGATATAAATGCAAATACAATCAAATCAGGATTAGGATAAGAGTCGGAGTAGTAGATTTATTTTATTTATTCTTTTAATATGTGAATAATTATCTTTTTATTTAGGAAATGCCTATATAAATACTGCCTCAGAAGTAGGAAATCACCTCTCGTCTCCTCTCTTCTTCTCCACACTCACCTTTCAGTTTCTCTTCGGCGAACACTCCTTCCCCTTCTTCTTTTATTTTCTGCAATTTTTATTATGGACCTTAGATGCTAAATATATTTTTTTCAGTTGAAGGTTAATCAAGTTGAGATTTAATTAAGTTGTGAGATTTTGTTCTTAATTTCTGTTCATCTTAATTTTTATTTTCAATTAATTTCTATTTTTGATAAACACTACCTCCATTGTTGTCCTCTTAGGAATTCAAGAGGCCCATTGAATCTCATAAGAAGATAACATATTGCTAATTAACCCAAGTAAATACCTAATTATCTAACTAGATTAATATTCATTTATATTAAGGAATTAATTAATTTGGTTTAAATAATTCGCTTATCATTATTGATCAAGTTTGAATTTTTCTCTTTTTAAGCAATTAATTAATTAAATTTAGACGCTTGATGGAATTATTAATTAACTAAAAATTAATTTAAACGCTACATGGATTAATTTAATCTTAAGGAAAGAAAAAATTGGTGGGATTCGCTTGTTTGAACACTATTACCAAACAATGAACAATTGAATGGACTTTCTTTTTAATCAATGATAAACTATAAACCTACCAACTTTGATTACTTTTAGCTGAGTTTTTAATTTGATAATTTGTTTCATTGTTCTAATTGCATTATTTTATTCCTTTTTTAGTTTATTCTTAAAATCAACTTCTCCAATAACAATTTTATTCTTTACTCTTTTGTTTTAAATAATTCTTCTTTTTCTCACTTTTCATAAAGATTAAACAATTTTGAAGTCTATGTAGATCGATACTCATTTATCCTATCTGCAAAAAATTAGTTTTAATTGACGGATTCCATAACCGTCATCAAGTTAATAAATTGATAGAATGAGCACATATAATGAATTATTTTTTAGCTTAGAATTAATGTGTCAGAATGTATACTTTAATCTATGTGTATATTTGTTTTTATGTTGTAAGAAGATGGAGTTGATTATTGAATCTCCTGGAAATTCATCTGGTACCAGCTATTAAATAGAGAATCCCATATTTGTAAGTGTTGTGGGAATCTACTAGATTACATAACTTTCTATGAACACTCAACCTGCTCAGAACAGAGCGAATCTTAGTGAAGAACTGAGTGCTATGGTATTCAGATTTTCCGGGGTGAAATATCTACGATTAAGTATCAGATTTTCCTGGGTGAAATATCTACGATTAAGTATCAGCTTATCTTATCAAACCCTTAGTATGTGACCCTATCTTACGCTAACAACTCATGACTTATTTTGTGAGATTATTATGTCCCATCACGAATGTATTAGATAAGAAACTTGAGTGATTGAAAAATGCAAATACATAAAATTGATGAATGATGATTTTCACATACATGCTGAATAGTAAATCTACAACCATTTATTTATCTATATTTATCTATTTTATAAATTTTATTTTTTTATTTTATCTCGTTATTCCAGTTTGTAAAAAGAAAAAAATTATTTTAATTATGTGAAACTTTAAAAAATTAAGAATGAAGAAAAAAATATTTTAATTATTTCATTTAAAAAAAATGTCAAAGTTTAGTATTTTATTTGCGAAATTTCATACTGAATTCAAAGAGAATCTCATATACATAGATTCTTTCCTTGTCGTTATGGATGAAGATTTGAGGAGAAAATTTTTTTCTTGTATTATGGTCGAAGATTCGAGGAGAAATCTTTTTGAAGAAGAAGATAATGATCTAAACACAAGAATGACACAATTTTTTTACAAAAAGTTATGCATTAAAATCTTTATATTACCATCATTTAATTCAAGACTTACGAGATAAAAACTGTAATTAGAAAGAATGGATAATAAAAAATAAGTCACACTCTCTTCAACACATATGGAAGCGTAATACAATTTTAGATCACTTAATACATGTATGGTCAAATTACACTTAAACTAATTTTGTTATTTTAGTATTTTAGTATTTTGTAAAATTTATTTTAAATTAATTTGGCCTAAATTAAAAGTCAAATTCATGCCGCCCATTTTAAAAGGAGATTCCTCCGAAGACAATTTAGAAAAAGGATCTTCAATCTAATTTAGGTTTGACTAGATATATTTCCTATATTGTAGTTACACCTTAGAGGCTATAAAAATAACCTTAAGATGGTAGCCACGAGAATACCATGAAAAAAGTTAATGTTATGGATAATATTTTGGTTAATCTCCATTATTTAGTAAATTATTAAAATTCAATTTTGTGGTGCTCTAATATGAATTTCCTCCATATTTAGTTAGTTTATCAAGAAAATTTTGTGATGTTCTCAAAACTTGAATCGTTTAATTATCTATATTTCTAACCACATGAGTTGATTAAGGGTATAGTAGAACAATCTTTACTCCATAATCTTAGTTTCTAATCACATTAATTAGTTAGAGTGTGATAAACCAATCTTCTGGAGGATATTTTCGTTTAATTTTTTATCATGTGTTCAGATTCTTAATACATGTTGGTCTTGAATTCCGCATCGAACTATTTTTAAAGTATATTATAAAATTATAAAAAATTATAAAATATATAATTTTTTTTATAATTATTTTTCTTCTATTGTAGATCACGTAGTTTAATTATTGGAACGCTATGTGCGATTTTTAAAAATTTAAAAATATTGGTTTAAATTAGTTAAGAAGGTAAAATAAATTAATTTTAACAACGAATCAAATTTAATGTTTATTATAATAATATAAATTATTTTATAATAATTTAATAACTAATTAATTAAAAAAATAAAGAAATCCTTAATTATTTAAATATTGAAACTAAAAAAAGATGATTTAAAAAATATAATCTAAATTTATTTAGGGCAAACAAAATTATCAAAAGTTGAATGATGATTTTCTTAAGCCTTAATTAACTTTTTTTTTTAAATTTTAATTCTAAAAAATATAGTTATATCTTTCAATAATATTTGATAATTGATATTTCATGGTCATTTCTCACATAAATTTTCAATTTTCATATTATCACCCTATAAAAAAATAAAGCTTAATAAATGGATAAATTATATTCAAAATACCTAAACTTAAGCTTTAGATAATTTCCAATCGTTACTCACTATTTTTTATATTATTTTAGTGCAAAACATTAATTTTTCTCTCGATGAACTTGTCTTATTGTGAGATTTTGGCAATGAGTTGCCTTGATTTTTTCTTTGACACCTGTCACCTTGTGGAATTTTAGTAATGAGTTGTCTTGATTTTTTCCTTAACGAACCTGTCATCTTGTGGGATTTTGGCAATAATGTGCATTGGTTTTTCCTTTAACAAACTTGTCGCCTTGTGAGATTCTTTTTCTCTTGATAAACCGTTGCCCTGGAATTTTTTTTCCCTTGATGAACTTTTCACCCTGTGAGATTCTTCTTCTCTTGACAAACTTGCTGCCTAGTGGATTTCTTTTTCCCTTGACGAATTTATCGCATTGTGAGATTATTTTTCCCTTGATGAACTTGTTGTCTTGTGAGATTATTTTCCCTTGACGAACTTATCGCATTGTGAGATCATTTTTCCTTTGACGAACTTGTCGCTTTGTGGGATACTTTTTCTCGTGACGAACTTTTTGACTTATAAGATTCTGGCAATAAATTGCTTTGATTTTGAAATCCACTATAATGGATGGAAAGCCACTGAAAGAGAGCATAAAACTTTTATTTTGTGAAATGTATCATCACTATACAGTTGGTCCTCTTTTATAACTCATATGCAAAGTTAATTCTCATGCAAAATATTTATGTGAAATTTCTTAATACTTATTAGGAATTATGATATAACATTATAAAAATTTAACTTGTACGAGATGACCATAATAACACGTTGATATTAAATTGATGCAGAGTCTAAATAAGATAAATATAAAAGGAAAAAGTAATTATTGCTTACTGTGGGTTACCAAGACACATAAGATTATTTTATTGATATGTGTAAATATCATCATCTTGCTAATAAAATAATTAATAGCTTTTTTCTTTTTTTATTATTTTTAAAAAAAGTCTTAATAAAGCACTAATATTGATAGACTTTCATGCTTAATGAGAGCCAAAGAGATACTTAAAAATAATATTGCGTTAAAATATTTATGTAAGTTATTTAGCGATTGAAAATTTTCGTTGCTGATTTAGCGACTGATATTTACTATCATAAAGTTTGTCGCTCCAATTTAACGATGTAAATTTTATTCACAAAAATTTTGTGACGGATATCAAATATTGGATTAAACTCATCAATAATTTATTATCAAAGCTTTTACGATGAAATAAAATATTTTAGTGACGGAAATTTTTTAGTGTAGAAGCCTATATTTCTATTAAATTGTTAAATAGATACAAAGTGAAAACTTCTTGCGAAATAAAATTCGCTAGCGTTGAAAAATTTTCATAGAACCCAAATTTCTAAAAAATATGATAGAAATACAAATTTGTCGTAAATCCCTTTTGCGACGGATCACAATTTTTTAGCGATGAAAATTTTCCGTCGCAGAAGTCCAAATACACATAGTGGTGCAAATTTATTGTGAAAACTTTTGCGAACAAACCCTTAGCAAGGAAAATGTTTCATTTAACTTTTTTTCTCATTGAAATTTTATTTACACAAAATCTTTTCAAAAATTAAAATTTATTTTTATTTTCCAAGATAAACATTAAATTTTTATATCATCAAAAAGTCATTGATTTTAATTAAATGAAAATTATTATTATATATAAGATATTGGGTAGGATGAAATTGAAAAAAAAACTAAATAATTATTAAGTGAATTAGGTTTAATAAATAAAAAATTAAATATCTTTGTAGAAAATAAAAAAATTAAAATTTAATATAAAAATTTAAAGTTGCTAATAAATAACTTTATTGACATATGAATTTGATAGTAAATAATTAAATTTTTACTTAGATTTTGATTTTGGACATATTTGAAGCTGAAAGTATAAAAAAAACAGTAGAGACAGTTTTAGAATTGTTTTAGACGAGAAGGTACTGCCTTAACCAATGCTATAACTCAAACTCGACATACAAATCGTAAGATTTTTATTTGGACAGCTATATAGAATTCAAATTATTTCAAATAGTTTCAAATACAATCATATCAAAAATTAATTAGGATAACAACGATAGAAGTATTAGTCAATTTATTTTACTTCTTTTGAATTTTAAATATATATTTTTTAGAAAATGTATATATAAAAGTTGTTTTAGAAGTAGGGTTTCATCTCTCTTCTTTCAATTCTCTTCCTTTTCGTCTCTTATTTTTCTACAATTTTGTTATAGTCGTTAGGTCATGATATTAAACTTTTATTTCGTTTAATCATTTTCATGAGTCGAAGAACTTATAAGCTTTATTTTTAGTGTTAGCTTTGATTGTATATAGTTATTATTTTTCAATTATAATTGAAATTTATTATAATGTTGAACTACGTGAATTATAAATTTATAAAAAACTATATATTTCAAAATTGTGAAGAGATT
Source organism: Manihot esculenta (assembly GCF_001659605.2). Classification (NCBI taxonomy): domain Eukaryota; kingdom Viridiplantae; phylum Streptophyta; class Magnoliopsida; order Malpighiales; family Euphorbiaceae; genus Manihot; species Manihot esculenta. Next base: position 1,511,788 of record NC_035171.2, on the reverse strand, counting down.
ATAGAAATATATTTTATTTTTTTTTTAAATTTAATATATTATAATTCTCAATAAATTAAATAGAGTTAAAATTTTATTAGCTTTATTTTCTTAATTTTTTAATCAATTTTTGTACCAAATCAATTTAAAAGGAAATTTGTTTATTTTAAAAAATACTTAAAGTTACATTACATATTAAAATCATTTATTTTAATTTTTCAGTTTTATAAGGTGAAAGTTACTTTTTTTTATTTTAATTAAAATATAATAAAAGATAACTTTTTAATTATTTTTTAATTAAAATATAATATAAGATAAACTTGATTAGTTACTTTTTTTATTTTAATTAAAATATAATAAAAGATAACTTTTTTATTATATTTTAATTAAAATATAATAAAAGATAAACTTGATTTAACTTGCATGAGATAATCCATAATAACATGTGATATTAAATTGATGTAGAGTCTAAGTAAGAAAAATATAAAAGCAAAAAGTAATTATTGCTTACCGCTAGTTGTTAGATACAAAGGATTATTTTATGGATATGTGTAAACATCGTCATTTTGTCAATAAAATAATTACTAGCTTTTCTTTTTTCTCTTTTTTTATTATTTTTAAAGAAAGTCTTAATCAAGCACTAATATTGATAGACTTTCAAGTTTAATGGAAGCCAAAGAGATACTTAAAAATAATATTGTGTTAAAATATTTATGCAAGTTATTTAGCGATTAAAAAAATTCCGTTGTTGATTTAACGACTGATATTTACTATCATAAAATCCATCGCTCTAATTTAGTGATGTAAATTTTAGTTGCAAAAATTTTGTGATGAATATCAAATATTAAATTAAACTCATCGCAAATTTATTATCAAAGTTTTTATGATGAAATAAAATATTTTAGCGACGAAAATTTTATTACCTTTATTTTCTTAATTTTATTAGTCAATTTTTGTACCAAATCAATTTAAAAGGAAATTTGTTTATTTTAAAAAAAATACTTAAAGTTACATTACATATTAAAATCATTTATTTTAATTTTTCAGTTTTATAAGGTGAAAGTTATTTTTTTATTTTAATTAAAATATAATAAAAGATAAACTTAATTAGAAAAAATTTGAAGTATAAAAAGATTAATAATGTTAAATTTATATAAAAAGATTAATAACTTAATTAGAAAAAAATTGCAATTGGTCTATCTATAAAAAAAAAAAAAAGAAATTGTAAGGTGTTTGGCACCTAAAAAAAAAAGAAATTGTAAGGTGGTTGGCACCTATAAGCAGTCACTTCAATGCTCAAGTGATGAGTTGCAAAACTTATCACTTTTTTCACATTAAATTTCATAATTTTGATATAAACAATTGGTTTTTATTTTGGACAGGTTTTGAGCTAAACATGAGAAAAGAAACTGAAAGAGACTGTTTTAAAGTTTTTTCTAACTGGAAGGTATAACCTTATCTAAGGCTGTGATTCAAGCTCAATTGACAAATTGCAGAATTTTTGTTTTGCCATCGATATAGAGTTTAAAATTGTTTGATATAAATGCAAATACAATCAAATCAGGATTAGGATAAGAGTCGGAGTAGTAGATTTATTTTATTTATTCTTTTAAATTTTGAATAATTATCTTTTTATTTAGGAAATGCCTATATAAATACCTAAACTTAAGCTTTAGATCATTTCCACCGTTACGCACCATTTTTTATATTATTTTAGTGCAAAACATTAATTTTTCTCTCGATGAACTTGTCATATTGTGAGATTTTGGCAATGAGTTGCCTTGATCTTTTCTTTGACACCTGTCACCTTATGGAATTTTAGTAATGAGTTGTCTTGATTTTTTCCTTAAGGAACATATCGTCTTGTGGGATTTTGGCAATAATGTGCATTGGTTTTTCCTTTAACAAACTTGTCGTCTTGTGAGATTCTTTTTCTCTTGATAAACTGTCGCCCTGGAATTCTTTTTCCCTTGACGAACTTTTCACCCTGAGAGATTCTTCTTCTCTTGACAAACTTGTTGCCTAGTGGATTTCTTTTTCCCTTGACGAATTTATCGCATTGTGAGATTATTTTTCCCTTGATGAACTTGTTGTCTTGTGAGATTGTTTTCCCTTGACGAACTTATCGTATTGTGAGATTATTTTTCCTTTGACGAACTTGTCGCTTTGTGGGATACTTTTTCTCGTGACGAACTTTTTGACTTATAAGATTCTGGCAATAAATTGCTTTGATTTTGAAATCCACTATAATGGATGGAAAGCCACTGAAAGAGAGCATAAAACTTTTATTTTGTGAAATGTATCATCACTATACAGTTGGTCCTCTTTTATAACTCATATGCAAAGTTAATTCTCATGCAAAATATTTATGTGAAATTTCTTAATACTTATTAGGAATTATGATATAACATTATAAAAATTTAACTTGTATGAGATGACCATAATAACACGTTGATATTAAATTGATGCAGAGTCTAAATAAAATAAATATAAAAGGAAAAAATAATTATTGCTTACTATGGGTTGTCAGACACATAAGATTATTTTATTGATATGTGTAAATATCGTCATCTTGCTAATAAAATAATTAGTAGCTTTTTTCTTTTTTTATTATTTAAAAAAAAGTCTTTATAAAGCACTAATATTGATAGACTTTCATGCTTAATGAGAACCAAAGAAATACTTAAAAATAATATTGTGTTAAAATATTTATGCAAATTATTTAGCGATGGAGAAATTCCGTTGTTGATTTAGTGACATATTTACTATCATAAAGCCTGTCGCTCTAATTTAGCGATGTAAATTTTAGTCGCAAAAAAATTATGACGCAATTCAAATATTGGATTAAACTCATTGAAAATTTATTATCAAAGCTTTTACGATGAAATAAAATATTTTAGTGACAAAAATTAAAATTTATCATTATTTCCCAAGATAAACATTAAATTTTTATATCATCAAAAAGTCATTGATTTTAATTAAATGAAAATTATTATTATTATGTATAAGATATTGGGTAGAATGAAATTGACAAAAAAAAATGCTAAATAATTAATAAGTGAATTAGGTTTAATAAATTAAAATTTAAATATCTTTGTAGAAAATAAAAAAATTAAAATTTAGTATAAAAATTTTAAGTTGCTAATAAATAACTTTTATTAACATTTTTTCCATATTAATTTTTACGAGTTTATTATGAATTTGATGGCAAATAATTGAATTTTTACTTAGATTTTAATTTTGAATAGATTTAAAACTGAAAGTATAAAAAGGAATCAACAGAGACTGTTCTAGGCGGTAAGGTACTGCCTTACCCAAAGTTGTGATCCAAACTTGATGGATATATTGTAAGATTTTTATTTTGACAGTAGTATAGAATTCAAATTATTTTAAATAGCTACAAATATGATCAGAATTTTAAATTTTGAATATTATCTATTATTATTATTTTTTTAAAAAATATATATAAAGACTGTTTTAGAAGTACGATCTCATCTCATCTCCTCCATCGTTATTTTTTTAGAGATTTAAGAAGTGTATTGAATATTTTAAATAGACTAACATATTACTATTAATACAAATAACAATTAGTATATCTATGTTAAAAAATTGAATAATTTAATTTAAATAATTTGCTTACAATTATTGATTAAGTTGGATTCTTCTCTTCTTAAAGCAATTAATTAATTAAATTTACACGTTTGATGAAATTATTAATTAATTAGAAATTAATATAGCATTTCGTAAATTAATTCAATCTTAAAAAAATCGGTGGGATTCACTTGTTTAAACACTCTAACCAAATAATAGAAAATTAAATAAATTACCTTTTGAATCAATAAACTAAAATCTATTAACTTTGATTATCTAAACTTTTAAATTAATTATTTATTCATCATTCAATCACACCATTTTATTTCTTCTTCTCTCATTCGTTTTAAATAATTTTTCTTCTCCTCACTTGTTATAAAAATTAAATAAATTTAAGATTTATATGGATCGACACACATTATTCTATCTATAAAAATTATTAAATTAAAAATAAAAAATCAAATTGATGGATTTAACACCCTCAAAAATATTTATCATAATAATTGTAATCAAATCAAAGAATTTTTAAGATTTCATACTATTAATTACCTTTTAATTAAATTAGGTCATGATATTAGTCTTTTATTTCTTGTAATCATTTTCATGAGTTGAAGAACTTTAAGTTTTTTTTTTGTTAGCTTGGATTGTATATAGTTATTATTTTTCAATTTTAATTGAAATGTATTATAATGTTGAACTAAGTGAATTATAAATTTATAAAAAAATTATATATTTTAAAATTGTGAAGAAATTATAGAAATATATTTTATTTTTGTTTTAAATTTAATATATTATAATTCTCAATAAATTAAATAGAGTTAAAATTTTATTAGCTTTATTTTTTTACAAATTTTTTAATCAATTTTTGTACCAAATCAATTTAAAAGGAAATTTGTTTATTTTAAACAATACTTAAAGTTACATTACATATTAAAATCATTTATTTTAATTTTTCAATTTTATCAGGTGAAAGTTACTTTTTTCTATTTTAATTAAAATATAATAAAAGATAAACTTAGTAAAAAATTGAAGTATAAAAAGATTAATAATTTTAGATTTATATAAAATTTATAAATAATTTAAATTAAATTAAATTGATTTTAATACGGTCTCAAAATTGTCTCTAAAGTCTTTTTTTTTTAGTATTTTAAAATTTTTTAGATTTTTTATACAACTATTTAAGAGGGATGATATATTTAATGAGACAATTTATTTTTTATTCAAAATTATTTATTTTTAAAATTTATTTAGGGTTTATTTTTGAAGGCTTTTATATGAGTGAGTTTTTCTAAAAAGAAATTATAAAATTTAAATTTAAAAACAAAACCAGGTTATTTATAAATAAAAGAAAACAAAATCAGCAATTGGTCTCTATCAATAGTAGCGTCCCTGCTTGGAGCTAGAAATAGTGTTTAACTTATCAAAACATTCTAGATTAATTTAGGCAAAGATACAAATATTTAATTGATAATTAACGCATTAATTAGATTGCTAGTTCTACTTATATTAAATTTTCAATTCAAAATAAAAATAAAAAAATATGAAATTTACTGGAAATGTATTTCCATTCAAAAAAGTTATCATAACCCACAGTTACAAATTTTTTCTTTCCAAAAAGTTGATAATATTCCAAAAAATTGATTATGAAACTTAATCTGTTTTAAAATAAAAAAAAAAGTTATTATCACCTTACAAGGCTGAAAAATTAATATGATGATTTTAATATGTAATGTAATATTAAATATTTTTTTAAAAATAAACCCAATAAACTTTTTTTCTTTTAAAATTGATTTGCATAAATAAAAACTAAATACGCGATGATAATGATTTTAAATATTAAATCGAACCTGCTTACCGAAGAAATAGATATGCTGTAAGTGTTTTTAAAAAACAAACAAACTAAATAAATTTGAATTGGATATTATTTAATTTTATTTTGATATTTATATATCATATTAATTGTCCAATCAAATTTTTAATACTGCAAACAATTTTTAGATAATTTTTAATAATGCAAACAATGATATTTATATATCATATTAATCTTATCAGCAGTTAAATTCTATTTAAATTTTTTTTGTCATAATTGAAAATAAAAATATTTTATAGAGAATATCTAAGATATAATCACTTAAAAAAAATAATTAACTAGCCTATATATTAAGTTATTAGATTATGAGTGTGCATATATGTACATAAATTTACAGCAGTTTCATAAATTTATTTTTATTTTTTAATTTTAGTTTTATCTCATTAATTCGATTTGAAAAAAAAAATATTTTAATTATGTGAAAGTTAAAAAAAAAATAAAAGTGAGGAAAAAAATTATTTCAATTATTTTATTTAAAAAAAAGTCAAAGTTTAATATTTTATTCACGAAATTTTATATTAAATTCAAAAAAATCATATATATATAAATCCTTTTCTTATCGTTATAAATAAGATTTGAGAAGGAATTTTTTGTCATTGTGAAAGTTTCAAATTTACAAATCAAATTATCATTCTTTAATTAAGACTTAAAAGATAAAAATTATATTTAAAAAGTATGGATAAATTAGTTAAAAAGATAAAATAAATTAATTTTAACAATGAATCAAATTTAGTACTTATTATAATAATATAAATTATTTTATAATAATTTAATAACTAATTAATTAAAAAAATAAAGAAATCCTTAATTATTTAAATATTGAAACTAAAAAAAGATGGTTTAAAAAATATAATCTAACTTTATTTAGGGCAAACAAAATAATCAAAAGTTGTATGATGATTTTCTTAAGCCTTAATTAACTTTTTTTTTTAATTTTAATTCTACAAAATATAGTTATATCTTTCAATAATATTTGATAATTGAAATTCAAGGTCATTTCTCACAAAAATTTTAAATTTCATATTATTATCCTATAAAAAATAAAGTTTAATATTTATGAAAATGGATAAATTACATCCAGAATATCTAAACTTAAGTTTTAGATATCTCTAACCTACGCACTATTTTTTATATTATTTTAATGAAAATATTAAAATAATAATAATATATATATATATATTAGCTTAAAAACTATATAAAAAAATTCTTAATTATTCAAATATGTACAATCTCTTGGAGTGTTATTAAACTATATAAAATTAAATACAAATTTTATAAATAAATAAAAGAATAAAGATTTAAAATAAATTAATTTTTGATGGTAAATTTAAATTTAATTTTATTGTAATAAAAAATATAATGAGTATTTTAGATAGTCTTTTTTACTCATTTCTTAAGCTAAGAAGTATACACCATAAATAATATGCTAAAATAACGACCATAAAAGTGTAATCAAAACACATTGATCTTCGTCATTAATTTTTTTAGAATTTCATCAAATTTTTTTAAAAATATAAAATTATAATATTTAATAAATAAAATTATTCAAAAACTTAAGTAAAACATGTAAGCATCTAAAATTCTTAAAGAATGATTTTCACATTTGCATACATATGTTGAATATAGTAGACTCCTATCTAATCTATAACCATTATAAATTGGAATCAGAAATGGCCAAACTCAAACCACAAAGAAACCAAATCTACATAAGCTCAATTAAAGTTGTGCAATGGCAATCTGTTTAGCTCATTCGTTGTTCATTTTAAGTTTATCAGTTCTCACCCTTGTCAATCCAACCCCAGTTTACTCCTTTGATAAATATTTCTTCATTTTTGGGGATGGACTCTATGATCCAGGCAATAAAATATTCTTAAATCCTGATGAGTATCTTCCTTCTTTTCATTCACCATACGGCACCACCTTCTTTACTGGCCATCCTACGGGAAGATATTCCGATGGTCGCACAGTGGCTGATTTTATTGGTATGTAAGATGTATATAACATATATAAATCGAGATTAATGAGAAATTTGATTAACTCTAGTGTTGTGCTTTGATTGCATGCACAGCTGAAAAGGAGGGATTTCCTTTTCTAATTCCTGCTCTCAACGGAAGTGAAGATTTCACTTATGGTGCCAATTTCGCCATTGAGGGTGCAACTGTTCTTGATAGTAAGAAGGACGAAACTTCTGTAAGCACGTAGTCTTGATATTTGTTTTTGAGTGATTTTGTCTGTATAGATCTCGCTCTATATAAACAATAAGAAACTGAAATTTTGAGGCTAAAAGAGCACTGTTTGTATTATAATTTTCTTGTTCTATGTTTCAGCTGAACCTTACAAGCCAGGTTGAGCTTTTTAACTTCGTCATAGACTTATGGAAACTCTTATATAACGAAACTGAAGTGAAGAGGAGGGTGAATATGGCTGTTTACTTGATTAGCATAGGTGCACAAGATTATTTCGATTCCGTATACTTTATAGGAAATCATACAATTATAGTGGACAAGGTGGTTGCAGGCATATTGGATGCAATCAAGGTTTGATAATCGTCTATTCCTTGTCAATAATATTTAAGATGAAGCATTGCTTTACGTGCATCTACATATAAGTGTTGTTGTATTGTTGATTTAGCGCAGGCTTTGTATGCTATTGGAGCAAGAAAATTTGTAGTTCAGAACGTGGCACAATTAGGTGGTCTCCCTTTTGTTAAACAAAAATATGGAAAATTGAATGAAACTTTAGCAATATATGCAGAAGCACACAGAGATGAACTAAATCGTACACTTGTGGAACTAGGAGAAGAGTATCCAGACCTCAATTATACAGTCTTTAATGCATATGATGCCATCGGCTGCCTGATTGATGCACCTGAAGATTACGGTAATTTTAATCAGCTTCTCTCTCTGTTCTGTCTTTTGTCTAATATACATATATAAGATTCATTTGGATGATATATATGTATGATCAGGGTTCAAAAATGGGAGCAGTGCTTGCTGTGGGAACTCGACATATCGTGGGGAAGCTTGTGGAGCTTTGGAATATGAATATTGTGTATGTGGAAACAAGGCAGAGTATGTATTTTTTGATGGCGTCCATAACACAGATGCTGCCAATGAACTATTAGCTGAATGGATGTGGAATAAAACGAAAGGATATGTGCGACCTTACGGGGTTCACGACTTTTTTAAATCCTCCTCTGATAACTCCAACCTTCAGATTCAGATTCAGATGCCTCGTACCCAAGCTGCTAGAGCTAGGCCCTTCAAAGTATATTATTAAGTAGCTAGTTATATATCAAGTAAGGCATTCGTCATATATTACTATGGCGTATCCACTAAATAAATATGCATCTCATCATCTCTGATCTTGAACATCCCAGGTGATGTTATTGCTGCAAAATAATATAGGATCTGATGTCATCTTCAATAAAATGCCTTGCTTCTTTTGTTTCTTATATATATATATTTTGTTTATCTATGATATTTCTTACTGTTGATTGATTTTTTATATCAAAATAAATATTTACAATAAGCATAAAATTATTTCTGATAATAAAAATTGAGTACAACTGAAAAATAAATCACTAAAAATGAGAGTATAAAACTCAAGTTATTTTATAAAATAATAAAAGAAAGTTTAACATTTTTTTATATAAGTGATAATTTTACTAAAATATCTTGAAAAAGATCTTATTAGAGTCATTTAATTAAATCCGGTTAAACTGAATATTCAGATCCTTCCAGTTCTTCCTCTAGATCTTCAAGTGCTTTTGAAAGTCCTTTGTTGTGTAGTTTTATTAGAGCTGTGGCTTCTAACAGGCAGCCACCGTTGGTGCTTAGTGCTCAAGTGAATGGTGCACAACCGTAAGGCCCTATATTTACAAAGCCAAATCTCCTTCCTCCCTTTTTGTAAATTTCCTGAAATTTAACGTTTAATTACGTATACATAATTAAGCTATTTTAAATTTGAATTATTCGCCAATTCAAATAAATGATTACTTTGATCACAGTTGTGAGGTTGTACTATAATTTTTCTTTTATATATATAATTTATGTAAAATTTTCATATATGTAATATAATATATCTTAGTACATTAATTTTCAATAACCAGTAATTAATTATAAAAAAAATCCTTTACTATGTGTTCAACAGAATTAGTAGTTTAATATAAAATAAAAAGTGTATTATTATTAAAATTTTGATTAGGATGAAATTATGTTTAAAGTTCTGATTAGAAAGAAGAAAAATAAATAATAGTTGTAAATTATTTTTCTTTAATAGTAGATTTATTGTGGAGTAAGTTTATATCAATCAAGTAAATTTTTGAACACTAGATTTAATCGATGACAGCACACTGTGAAAAATATCCTCATACAATAAGAATCGATTAAAACTTTGAATTAAAAACGACTAGTAACGATTAAGGATAATGATTAGGAGATACTACGAAGAGTCGTGAGTACGATTAGATTGATATTAGCTTTTGATGTGGAATAAAATGTCTTAGAGAAATCAGAGGATTTATACAAATTAAAGTCGCTTATAAACAGTTTATTTGAAGAAAGAATAGTATCAACTAAAAATAAAGGAATGTATGAATGTACAAGATCATCATAATATTTTTAGTAAATTGATTACTTATTTAGGTAGTGTTGGAGTGAAAATTGATAATAAAGATAAATTTGTCTTGCTTATCAAAAAAAAAAAAAAAAAAAAATCTTACTTCTAACCCCTCCCCCACAGTCCTATAGAAGTTTGATAACAGTTACAAAAGTTGGAAAGAAGACATTAAGAGTAGAAGAGATTATTATAATAAGCGGTGATAATAAAGTTGAAGTTTTTGTTGTTAATCTGAGTCGTAGTAGAAATAATTCATGTGAAAATATATAATTTAAGCAGTAGATCAAATTTGAGACTATGTTTCTATCATTATGAGATGTACCACATTTAATACACTTATAAGAAGATAACAAAAATTTTTACAAAATTTGAATAATTAAAAAAAAAAATTATAGAAGAGAACAAGATGAATTTATAATGGGTTCTTCTTGTCCTTGCTGCATTTATTCAAACAAGGAATGGTTTGATGTAATTAATGAAAAGGAAAGAAAAGGAAAGAAAATGAAGTGAATTCGACTAAAACTTAAAGGTATTAGTAGATTAAATTGTATAATACTTATATTAAAGTATTCAATGAAGAAAGATATATATGTTTTGAAGTTCAAGAGAGACTTAATCTCTTTGAGTGTGCTAAATTCTTTAATTTATGAATTTTCTATTTAAGGTGGAGTCATTAGAGTTAATCGAGATATTCTTATGATCGTGAACACACCAAAACTTATGAGTAAAAAATCTCTATACTTTAGAATAAAGTATTTTAATTGGAGGATCATGAGTTAAATTAAAAAATAATATTAATAAGTGCAAGGTATTCCTCAAGAAAAAATTGACTTCTATCAAAATTATAAAGCCTAGTTCTATTTAACTTAGAGATGGAGAAATTTCAATTTAAATAGAAATTTCAATTTTTTAAACCATTCTCTTTGATTCTAGTATTTAAACTATTATCTCATAATATTATTAGCTATGTATATTATATATTGCTTTTATAAATGGTATTAACAACATATGTAATAGTTAATATTTTTTTTTTTAAATTTTTTTTGTTAAATTCACATTTTTTCTCATTGAAAAATTATTTATATAAAATCTTTTTAAAATTAAATTTTTTATCACTATTTTCACATAAACATTAAACTTTTATATTATCACATAATTTTAATTAAATAAAAAATTAATTTTATAAATGCTTTGTAGATCAAAAATGAAAAAAAATATTTTTACTAACTACTTGCTACATTAAAAAGTATGAATTCAAAAACATAAAAATTACAACTATACCTATGTAGAAAAATAAAATAAAATTTAGTGTAAAAATTTTAAGTTGTTTATAAATAATATTTATTAAATTAGACCATGATATAATATTTTTTATAAGGTGAAAATTTTATTAAATGCTAAAATTTTTGTATTAGCTGTAGCTTGTGTTGTATATAGTTATTATTTTTTTTCTTTTCATCATACTAAAAATTTATTGTAATATAATATAAATTATATTATCTATTATAAAATGATAAATATAATATAGATTATACTTTATCTTTATTTTAATTAAATTAATAGTTAAAATATTATTAGTTAAAATTTTTTATTTTTTTTAATCAATTAATTTTATGCAAATCAATTTAAAAGGAAAACAGGTTTTTTTGTTTAGTTTAAAAAAAATATTTGATGTTACATTAGATATTAAAAATATTATTATTTTAAAAAATATTTAATGTTACATTACATATTAAAAATATTATTAATTTTTTAAAAATATTTAATAATAATTACACATTAAAAATATTTTTACTTTAACAAATATTTAATGTTACATTGCAGATCGTAAACGAATCAAACTATTCGTGAACTATTCGAGACTCGATAAAAACTTGACCGGTCTTGATTCGATTTCTAAATGAGTAAAACTTGAATTTAATATTTAATGAGCTCAGTAATATTTGGCTCATTAAGGTTCATGAGCTGACTCGTTAAAAGACTCGTGAACTGTCTCGTTAAGAGATTCATAAACAAACTCGTTAAAAAACTCATGAACAGACTCGTTAAGATATCGAGACTCGTTACAGGACTCGACTCGATTCGATTCAATTACACTCCACTTAATCTATTTACCATATATATTGTTAATTTTTATATTTTTATCCCTTAATTATATAACTATATTATTAATTTATATATTTATTTTTCACTATATTTCTTTTTAAGTATACACTCTTTTTAAATTATTAAGTCTCTTAATAAACTATTGTTATTATTATTACTTTCATATGTTTATATATGTATTTGTATAATTATTTTTCTACTTAATATTATTTACTTAATTTTATAAATTAAAATTTTTATATAATTTAAATATAAATCAATATGATTGTATTGATAAAATTTGAGTATAATGTAGATATATAATTATATAATTTAAATTGATTATACTTATATTAATATGTTTATTTTATATATTTATATTATGTGTATAGTATTTTTTATACAATATAAAATAATTTAATATAAATTATATATTTAAATAAAAATAAATAATGATATATAAATAATGAAATAATAATATACTCATGATCAATAATAATATATTAATAAATTTTATATAAAAATGTTTATTAATACTAACAATAAAATTATACAGATTTTTTAAATTAAAACTATATAATTTGAAAATAAATTCTATTTCTCCAATCTATATAGAGGGTATATACATAGATTTATATATTTATTATATATACTTAATTAATTTTTTATGTAATATAAATATTTAAATAAATAATTATTAAATTTAGTATTATATTGTTAATTTTATATTAAATATATTTTATATAATTAATTAAAAGTTTATAATTAGTATTTGAATAATAAATAATATTTGATGTTATAAATAAATAAATAAGTGAATTAGGTTTAGTAAATTAAAAATTAAATATCTTTCTAGAAAATAAAAAAATTAAAATTTAGTAAAAATTTTAAGTTGCTAATAAATAATTTTTATTATCACTTTTTTCATTTTAAATTTTACTGAGTGTGTTATGAATTTGATGGCAAATAATTGAATTTTTATTTAGATTTTGATTTTGAATAGATTCGAAACTAAAAGTATAAAAAAGAATGAGCAGATATTGTTTTAGACTGACTTATCCAGAGTTGTGATTCAAACTTGATAGACAGATTGTAAGATTTTTATTTTGATAGCTGTACAAAATTTAAATTATTTTAAATAGTTGTAAATACGATCAGATTAAGAATTATGATAATAACAATAGAAGTATTAATCAATTTATTTTACTTCTTTCAAAGTTTGAATACTATCTTTTATTTCTTTGTTTGGAAAAAATATATATAAAGGCTATTTCAGAAGTAGGATTTCATTTCATCTCTCCATACATCTCCTCTTCTCTTAATTCTCTTTTTCTCAATCTTTTATTTTTCTACAATTTTGTTATAATTTTTAGTGGCTAAATATTCTTTTTTCAATTAAATGTTAATCAAGTTGAGATTTTATTTAAGTTGTGAGATTTGTTCTTATGTTTTCTTATTTTAATTTGTTTTCATTTTTTTTTAATTTTTGAGGAACACGACCTCTATCGTTTTCAAAAAATCTATTAAATACTAATTAACTTAAGTAAATACTTAATTATTTAATTATGTTAATATAAATAGCAATTAGTATATCTATATTAAAAAATTGAATGATTTAGTTTAAATAATTTGCTTATAATTGTTGATTAAGTTTGAGTTCTTCTCTTTTTAAAATCAATAAATAATTAAATTTACATATTTAATAAAATTATTAATTAATTAGAAATTAATGTAATATTTCATAAATTAATTTAATCTTAAAAAAGAATCGATGCACTCACTTTTTTAAACACTATAACTAAATAATAAAAAATTAAATAAATTACCTTTTAAATCAATAAACTGAAATATCTTAACTTTTAAATTAATTATTTATCATTCATTCACATCATTTTATTTCTTCTTTTTTTTTTCATTCATTTTAAACAATTTTTCTTCTCTTTACTTATCATAAAAATTAAATAAATTTAAAATTTATGTGGAATCGATATTCATTTACTTTATTTATAAAAATTATTAAATTAAAAATTAAAAATTAATTTTATTTGACGAATTTGACACCGTAAAAAATATTTATCATAATAACTATAATAAAATCAAAGAATTTTTAAGATTTCATACTATTAATTACCTTTTAATTAAATTAGGTCATGATATTAGTAATCATTTTCATGAGTTGAAGAACTTATAAGTTTTTTTTTAGCTTGGATTGTATATAGTTATTATTTTTCAAATTTAATTGAAATTTATTATAATGTTGAACTACTTGAAATATAAATTTATAAAAAAATTATATATTTTAAAATTGTGAAGAGATTATAGAAATATATTTTATTTTTGTTTTAAATTTAATATATTATAATTCTCAATAAGTTAAATAGAGTTAAAATTTTATTAGCTTATTGTTTATTTAATTTTTTAATTTTTAATCAATTTTTGTACCAAATCAGTTTAAAAGGAAATTTGTTTATTTTGAAAAATACTTAAAGTTACATTACATATTAAAATCATTTATTTTAATTTTTCAGTTTTATTAGGTGAAAGTTACTTTTTTTTATTTTAATTAAAATATAATAAAAGATAAACTTAGAAAAAAATTGAATTATTTTATCAAAGCTTTTAGGATGAAATAAAATATTTTAGTGATAGAAATTTTCTTGTTGTAAAAGTCTAGATTTCTACTAAATTGTTAAATAGATACAAAGTGAAAACTTCTTGCAATGGAATAAAATTCTTTAGCGATGAAAATTTTTTATAGATGTCCAAATTTCTAAAAAATACGAGAGAAATACAAAATTTGTTTTTTGTGATGGATCACAATCCTTTAGCGATAAAATTTTCCATCACATATGCCAAAAAATGCAGGGGTGCAAATTTATTGCGAAAACTTTTGCGAACAAACCCTTGGCAACAAAAATGTTTTGTTTAACTTTTTTTCTCATTGAAATTTTATTTACACAAAATCTTTTCAAAAATTAAAATTTATCATTATTTCCCAAGATAAACATTAAACTTTTATATCATCAAAAAGTTATTGATTTTAATTAAATGAAAATTATTATTATATATAAGATATTGGGTAGAATGAAATTGAAAAAAAAAATTATTAAATAATTCTTAAGTGAATTAAGTTTAATAAATTAAAAATTAAATATCTTTGTAGAAAATAAAAAAAATAAAATTTAGTATAAAAATTTTAAGTTGCTAATAAATAACTTTTATTGACACTTTTCCATATTAATTTTTACGAGTTTGTTATGAATTTGATGGTAAATAATTGAATTTTTATTTAGATTTTGATTTTGAACAGATTTGAAACTAAAAGTGTAAAAAGGAACTAGTTTAGACTATTTTAGACCGGAAAGTACTACCTTATCTAAGGTTGTGATCCAAGCTCAATGGACAGATTATAAGATTTTTATTTTGACAGCTGTACAAAATTCAAATTATTTCAAATAGTTATAAATACGATTAAATCAAGAATTAAAATAACACCAATAGAAGTATTAGTCAATTTATTTTTATTTTTTTAAAATTTTGAATATTTTTTTTATTTGGAAAAAAGTATATATAAATGCTGTTTTAATAGTAAGATCTCATCTCATCTCTCCACACATCTCCTCTTCTCTCAATTCTCTTCTTCTCGGTTTCTTATTTTTCTATAATTTTGTTATGATTCTTAGTGGCTAAATACTCTTTTTTCAATTGAATATTAATCAAGTTGAGGTTTTATTTAAATTATGAGATCTGTTTTTTTTTTTTTTTTCATCTTAATTTCTATTTCATTTTTTTTATTTTTGAGGAACACCACCTCCATCGTTATATTTTTAGAAATTCAAGAAGTCTGTTGAATATTTTAAATAGACAAAATATTACTAATTAATTCAAGTAAATATCTAATTATTTAATTAGATTAATACAAATAACAATTAGCATATCTATGTTAAAAAATTAAATGATTTAGTTTAAATAATTTGCTTACAATTGTTGATTAAGTTTGAGTTCTTCTCTTCTTAAGCAATTAATTAATTAAATCTACATGTTTAATGGAGTTATTAATTAATTAGAAATTAATGTAGCGCTTTGTAAATTAATTTAATTTAAAAAAAATTGATGGAATTCACTTATTTAAACACTATAACCAAATAATGAAAAATTAAATAAATTACATTTTGAATCAATGAACTGAAATGTCTTAACTTTGATGATATGAGCTTTTAAATTAATTATTTATTTTATTATTCAATCACATTATTTTATTTCTTCTTCTCTCATTTGTTTTAAATAATTTTTTTCTCTTCACTTGTCATAAAAATTAAATAAATTTAAGATTGATGTGAAATCAACATTCATTCACTCTATCTACAAAAATTATTAAATTAAAAATTAAAAATAAATTTTAATTAAAGGATTTGACACTGTAAAAAAATATTTACCATAATAATTATAATCAAATCAAAGAATTTTTAAGATTTCATACTATTAATTACCTTTTAATTAAATTAGGTCATGATATTAGTAATCATTTTCATGAGTTGAAGAACTTATAAGTTTTTTTTTTTTTTTTTTTAGCTTGGATTGTATATAGTTATTATTTTTCAATTTTAATAAAAATTTATTATAATGTTGAACTACTTGAAATATAAATTTATAAAAAAATTATATATTTTAAAATTGTGAAGAGATTATAGAAATATATTTTATTTTTGTTTTAAATTTAATATATTATAATTCTCAATAAATTAAATAGAGTTAAAATTTTATTAGCTTATTATTTATTTAATTTTTTAATTTTTAATCAATTTTTGTACCAAATCAGTTTAAAAGGAAATTTGTTTATTTTGAAAAATACTTAAAGTTACATTACATATTAAAATCATTTATTTTAATTTTTCAGTTTTATTAGGTGAAAGTTACTTTTTTTTATTTTAATTAAAATATAATAAAAGATAAACTTAGAAAAAAATTGAAGTATAAAAAGATTAATAATTTTAAATTTATATAAAACTTATAAATAATTTAAATTAAATTAATTTTAATAGGATCTCAATATTGTCTGATTTTTTTTTAGTATTTTAGAATTTTTCAGATTTTTTTTTACGTCTAAGCTAAACGATATATTTTGTGAAATAATTTATTTTTTATTCAGAATTATTTATTTTTTAAATTTATTTAGGATTTACTTTTGAACAGTGGAGTAAGTTTTTTCTAAAAGAAATTATAAAATTTTAAATTTAAAAACAAAACCAGGTTTTTTATAAATAAAAGAAAACAAAATCAGCAGTTGGTCTCTATCAATAGTAATGTCCCTGCTTCGAACTAGAAATAGTGCTTAACTTATCAAAACATTCTAGATTAATTTAGGCAAAGCTACAAATATTTAATTGATAATTAACGCAGTAGTTTGATATGAATAATTTTCTATTGTGGAATCCAGTATAAGATGAGATAATGAATCCTATATAAGATAGAATATAAAATTCTATCAGATAAGAATAATATTCTGATATGAATAATTTTCTATTGTGATTAGACTTCTATGGCTTTATTAAAAGTACATCAGTAGTCTCCCTTCTAGTTTTCGAATCTTTAGGTTAGATATTGGATGGTTCCTTTTTACGAACTTATTGTCTTGCAGGATTTTAGAGATGAAATGCCTTAATAGTTCACTTTAATGAACTTGTCATTTTGCTGAATTCTGACAATGAAATGCCTTAGTGGATTCCTTTAACAAATTTATTTTGTTGTGAAATTTTAGCGATGAAATGTTTTGCAAGATCTTTTTGATGGTTCTCTTTGATGGACTTGTCGCCTTGTGAGATTTTGGCGATAAATTGTCTTGATTTTTTCCTTGACGAATTTGTCGCCTTATGGGATTATAGCAATTGCCTTGATTTTTTTTTTTAATGATTTTGTCGTCTTATGGGATTTTAGAAATAATTTGCCTTAATTTTTCCTTGACAAACTTGTCGTATTGTGAAATTTTGGTAATGAGTTGCTTTGATTCAGGCAATACTAGATACTTAATTCATCCGAATTTGATGAATATTTCTTCATCTTTGGAGATGGACTCTGTGATTCAGTCAATACTAGATACTTAATTCCTCCGAATTTGTGAATTAGTAAAGTGTATGCTAGAACTATAAAAAATTAAAATATAAGATTTTTTTAGCAATTATCCTAAAGTTTATATACATTTAGTATTCTTAATTTTTGCTTAAATTCTTTTAATTAATTTATATTTTATAACACAATTAAAATAAAAAAGTTATTACCACTTTATAAAACTGAAAATTTGAAATAATAATTTTAATGTTAACGCAATATTGGATTTTTTTAAAGAAATAAAAAAAACATTTTTCTCTTTTAAAATTGATTTGCATAAATATAAAAACTAAATACACCATGATAATGATTTTAATAATTCAAACAATATTTAATATTATATTATATAAAAAATAACAAGTAAATTAAATTAAGATAATATCAAGGATATATATAGACAGTATGTAACCCACGTTAAAAATAGCTATTAAAATTAATTTACTTAAAAATTTTATATTATAACTTAATTTTAGAGTTAGTATATTAAAATTTTTAATCTTATGAGTAGTTAAATTCTTTTAAAATTTTTTATCATAATTGAAAAAAAATTATAGAAAATAACTAAGATATAATCAATTTTTTTAAAAAACGAATAATTTACTAAATCAAATAAAATTATACTTTAAATAAATTTATTGGTTTAATTTATTTTGGTATTTAAATTAATCACTTCATTTTATAGTGAGTTTTATTTATATTTTAAATTTATTAGATTGTTCTTTCTACTTATATTAAAATTTCAATTCATGATCAAAATAAAAATAATAAAAATATGAAATTTACTGGAAATGTGATTTCCATTAAATAAAGTTATCATAACTCAGTTAGAAATTTCTACTTTTCAAAAAGTTATTATATTCCAAAAAATTGATAATGAAACTAACCGACTTGTGGTGTGCGACAAGGCGATCCAATGTCTTCATATCTTTTTGTTATGTGTATTGAACAACTTTCGAGAATGTTTAAACAGCTTGTTCGTCAAGGCAGATGGAAGCCGATTCCTATCTCGAGTAATGGTCTGATGATTTCTCATCTTATGTTCGCGGATGATATGGTTTTGTTCGCAGAAGCTTATGTGGAACAGTTGGATTTGATTTTATCATGTTTGGATGACTTTGCTAAGGCTTCCGGGCAGAAAGTGAATTTAGCTAAGTCTTCTCTTTATTTGTCGCCTTTTGTTGATAGTGATTTGGCGTCACTTTTGTCTTCAAGGTCAGGTATTCCTTTGACTGCTGATTTGGGAAAATACTTGGGTGTACCATCTATTCATGGGAGGATTTCAGTCTCGACATACAGTAGTATTTTGGATAAA